>NC_044996.1:12390235-12663910 GCF_008728515.1 Papio anubis | reverse complement strand
GGTGCTCCAGGTACTTTCTCTGCACCCAATCTACAGTGAGGAGCTCCCTGGGCTTCCCATAAATGAAGGCCTCCCTCCCAGCACACACCCTGTCGAATTCAGTGCTTCCCAAATGACGTCCTCAGAGGCACAGCTGCCCTTGATGTAGACCACACTCAGAATACGAATTAGGAGGTGGTTCTTGGACATTCCCTGGCCATCACTCAGCCTCCCCTGGTCGCTGAGTTCTACTGTTTTCAAAGACATAGGAGTGGTTGTTGGGGTCTATCTCAGTCAGGGCAATGCCAATCATTAGTTCTGTGAACTCATGAGCTTTCCCGAAGATCATAGGAAAGCAGTCCTTATACTTCTTGATGACAGTCTTCAGCATCTCAGCCTTTGTGACAGGCTCCTTTGGTTGGTATTTGAGGAGAAGCAACTGCACCAACTCAGCCACCTTTTCATCCAGTGCACATGTGAGCAAGGATTCACTGTCTGACAAGGCACGCCATGTAGGTGTATCCTCCACTTTTTGCCTGCTGGACTCCTCATCCAATGGGCCTCACAAAGGGGAGAAAGAGCAGGAGCTCAGAGGTCTCTGGGGAGCATCATGAAGAGGAATCCTGGGAGCACTCGGGAAGAATTGGAAACCCAGCAGCAGGCATGTCCTCATCCTCTAGAGCATCCAGAACCAGAATAGAGGATGAGGAGGAGGAAGAGCAGGAAGAGCAGGAGGGGAATACAAAGTGGCAAGAGGAAGAGGAAATGGAGGAGGCTTCCTCCTCCTCATCTGTGGAATCCTGTGCATCTACCAAGACCTGTATCAGAACTGGGTTCTGGAAGTCTTGCTCAAAGTTGAGGTGGGGAAGGCTTAGGAAGAGAGCTGTGCTGACTGTTTTTCAGAAGTAGCATCCTTTAAGCAGGGATGGGGAGGATGGGATCCCAGAGGCCTGAGGGAGGGAGGGACAGTGTGAGTGGCCTCAGTTGAGAAACTCACCCATGATGGCTGACAAAGGCCGACTTACAGCTCTTCTTCTCTTAAGGTGGTGTTCTAGGGCCTGACAGGTCGCCTGTCTTTATAAGGGGTTTGTTCCCTGGAAACCTGCAGGAAGATGTGAGAGAGCATCTCGGGGCACAGATGGCAGGCAGAGCCCCAGACTCGGAAACTGATAGTAGGTGGGGAGTGCCGGGTGCTTCGTGATGGGAGATCACTGTCTTTCCACAGAGTTCTCTTCTCGTTGAATGTCCAGCCCTGGGGTTCCTCCCTCTGCTTAACTGAAGCTGCCCTCCTCAGAGAAATCTTTTTCTCTGACTGACTCCTAAAATGGAAGTCAGAAAGTTGTACATCTGGCAAAGCAGTGTCTTCTGAGAGCTGGCCCGCGAGAGCTCAGGGTTGGGGAGGGCACTACCATCCATGGGCATTCCATTCCAGCCTTCCCTGGGAGGAAAACGACATGGACTCCTGAAACTGCCTGGGCTGCTGCCCTGGCCATCCTGAATCTTCCATCTCCAAATAAGCCCCTCCATCCCTGAGACCTTCAAGGTGGAAGGGAGGCGCATCCACCCACAGTGGGATTGGAGCTCCTAGGGCCTATACTCTCGCTCTTCTGTCCAGACAGCAACCATTCTTCTAAAAATCCATTCCAAATCCTTCCCCTTTACTGCTGTGTGTGAAGTTAACATCAGCTCTCACCTAGCCTATGTCAAAGGCTTCCTTGTGTTGCTTCTTTGCCTGTGCTTTGTCCCAGAAAAATCCATCATCTTTTTCAGCATTACAGGATCCTTTTAAAAATCCAATTCGTGATTATATTTTAATTTACACACACCAGATTTAACTATAATGTGAAGTTATATGTGTTTTGGCAAATGCATTGCGTCATACATCTACCTCCCATGTATCATACTGACCAGTTCCATCACCCTACATGTCCCGTGTGCATCCAATTTGAATCCAGTCACTACACTTCTCCACAGCTCCTAGCAAGTATGCTCTCTTTTCAGTTCACATTGTTTTAACTTTCACAATTTGTCATATGAATAAGTCCATAAAATACGAGTTTAAAAGTGTGGTGGTATCATTTCTCATCACACCTAGCAAGGAATGAGAATTCTCGTTGTTCCATATCCTCTCTTACATTTGGCATTTTAGATTGTCAGATTTTAGTAATTCAAATAAGTGTGCATTCCAATTTTTTGTTTTTTGTTTGCATCTCTCTAATGACAAATGACGTTATATGCCTCTTTGCAGTGGGTGTATCCTCTTTGCTTAAATGTCTGTTCAAATCATTCGCATCTTTTAAAAAACGAACAGACTTCATTTTTAGAGCATTGTTAACCCAAAAATGCAAAGAGAAAACCTCATCAAAAGTACAGAGAATTTCCACATATCTACACCTTCCTCCTGCCCTGCCCCATGTGGACACACACACACACACACACACACACACACACACACACACACACAGCATCTCCTGTTATTTACATTTTGTATTAGTATGGCATGGCATGCTTGCTACAGTTGATTTCACATCTGTTGATGCCTCGTTATTAAGTCAAGTCCAGAGTTTACATCAGGACTCACTCAACACTGGGGATGCTATACTTTTTGATACATGTATAATGGCAAGTATTCATGATTCCAGTATCATACAGAGTTGTTTCACCATCCTAAATCTCCTATACATTCCACCTATTTAACAATCCCCCATGTCCCACCCCCAACCCATCAGCCCATGGAAACTACTGACATTTTTAGTGTATTCATAGTTGTCCGTTGGAGAATATTGTATGACTGGAATCATACATTACGTCACCTTTTTAGCTATTCTTCTTTCACTTAGCAATATGCATTCACGATTCCTCCAGGTCTATCTCACTCACAGTGACTGAAAGTTCCTGTTGCTCAACATGCATGTCAACATCTGATGTTTCAGTGTTTGGACATTCAGTCTTTCTCCTGGTGGTAGAGTGCTATCTCCTTGGTGCTTTAATTTGCACTTCTCTAATGCCGTATGACACTGAACAGTTTTCTGATACATGCTTATTTTCCATTCCTATATAGTTATTCTTTGGTGGGGTGCCTCTTCAGACTTTTTTGCCCACTTTAAATTAGGTTTCTGTTTTCTTATGTTTGGATTTTCAGAGTTTTGTGCATATTAAAATACATATCTTTTATCAGATATGTTTATCACAGAATATCCCTTTCTCTTGCTTATCTTTTCATTATCTTAGCAGTATCTTTTCACAGTGGAAGTATTTAATTTTATTAGAGTCCAATTTTTCTCTTTATCTTAGATTGCTGATATTTTTAGTGTTTCATCTGAAAAATTCCTCGTCACACCCAAGGACACCTAGTGTTTGCACCTATAAGTTTGACCCACATTTAAAATTGTGATAAAATGCTTGTAAAAATGAATCATTTCCCCATGGACAAATGTATGAGGAAATTAACTGGTGAAACATTTTGGGAAAAAGCCCTCAGGATTATAAAAAAGATAAAATATTCATACCTTTTTCACACTTACTCAGTTTCCACATCAATATGCATTCCTTATAAGTAATTGTATGCATTTATCCCAGAATTTATACTTAAATATGCTGATTGTGTTTATTATAGCCACAAAAGAGAAACACATGGGTGTTCATGAGGAGGAGATTTGTTCAATGTGTTAATGCAATAAATAAATGGGAATTCTAGAGAGTAGTCCAAAAGTAAGATAGATGTATATGTACTGTGAAGCAAAGATTTTGGATCCATTTGAATAAGTGAGTATATTGGTTTGTTAGGCCTGCCATAGCAAAGTACCTCAACCTGGATGACATAAACAACAGATATTTATTGTCTCATAGTTTTCCAGTCTGGTAGTCAAAGAGCAAGGCGTTCGCAAGGTTGGTTCCTGCTGAGGGCTGTGAGGGAAGGATGTTTTCGGGCCTCTCTCCTTGCCTTGTAGATGGCTGTCTTCAATCCATGTGTGCTCACATTATCATCCCTCTACTCATATCTCTATGTCCAAATTCCTCCTCTTAATAATGACTCCCATAATATTTAATCAGGGACAGCATTAATAACCTCATTTTAACTTGATTGCCTCTGAAATAATCCTATCTCCAAATAATGTCACATTTTAATTTAAACGGAATTTCACCTATGATAGTGCAAAGGTAACTTGCATATCTATATGTATATCATTACCCATGTATACTTATATTTATAGACATGTATATAAATATATATGTAAATATCTGTGTGTGTGTTTCTGTATTACCACATCTGTCATTTAAAATCTTTAAATCAGCTTCTAAAATTTACACACCACACTGTTAATTGTGGAAACTTCTGAGTAAGAGGCTGAATTTTGAAGAAACTTTACAAAGGGGAGAAATGTGGTTTCTGTGTATTTTCAGAATTTTTTTCAACGATAATAAATGGAGTATCTATTTGTGAGAAAAGCATTAAAGTAAGCGTAAGAAAAGGAAGAGTAGCAGTGTAGTAGTCAGATAAAGTAACAGTAAGCGGATGGAATGAAAACATTTCCTGAAATTTACATGGTTTAACACGTTTAAATTCCGATTTTAGTTGGCAGGGTTTTATGGGCTGAATTCTACTTCTCCCTCCAAAGGCATCTATCCAGGTCTTAACCCCCAGTACCTCAGAATGTCACTGTATTTGGAGACAAAGCCTTTGAAGAGGTAATTAAGTTAAAATGAGGTCTTATTATTAGGGTCGTATTCAATATTACTGGTAGGTGTCCTCATAAGAAGAGGAGATTAGGATACAGACACACAGAACAAGGGACAACCATGTAGAAATTCAGTGAGAAAGTGGCCATCTGCAAGTCAAGGACAGGGCACAGAAGAAATCAACTGGCAAAAATCTTGTTCTTGGATTTTTAGCCTCCAGAAATGTGAGAAAATACATGAGTATTGTTTAAGTCACCCCGTCTGTGGTATGTTGTTACGGCTTAATAAACTAATACATACTGAGTCTTGGCTCTCATGTTACCCAGGTATCCAAGCTGCTTTCAACTTGTAGCTTTATATCATAACAGATGTTAACTGCTGAAAAGAAATGAAAGCATTGGAATGATGCACTGGCTTCTGTCTAACTGCAAAGGAACCAACCAGGATGACAAGTTAGACAAGAAGATTGGCAATTGTAACATCTCACATAAGCCATCACGGTGCGCAATTAAAAGCAACTATTATAATTGATGAAGGTAAGTCTTTTAGTTTCTTGTAATTGTTTATGAGAAAGCCAGCACTGCCTTGAAATCTTACAGTTTTTTATTGCACCCACTAGGTGATTGGCGGTTTCAAAGAAAGAATTACAATAGGTTTTAAAACAATTCTGTAAGTCTTGGCAGGGAGGGTCAACCTTATCCCCTCAGCACTTTGCTGCACCGTCCTTTTTATGATAAACATAATTTCTTTAGGCTGAGAATCCTGTCATGCCTTTTGGTGTATATCCTACCCTGAGAGCCTCTGCTACCCTTCACATAACTGAACACTCTTGAACAACTGCACATGTGCCTGTGGCAGACTGCAAACCAGGATTTTCCTGTGCGGCAGGTAACAGACAAAGGACAATGGAAAGATGATCAACCATTGTTTTCTCTGCTCATCAGAGCTATCCAAGGAACCTTTGTCACCTCCTAGGCAGTATTCAGGATTTTTTTATTTTTCTGTTTTTCAGAAATTCAACTCCTTGTCATTTATTTACAAAGTGATTCCCATAGTCTTATCTCATATACCAAGTTTATGAAGGAAGCTTTGCTTTTTGACCACACAGTATAGCTCATTAATCTGTGTATCTCTTCAGTGGCCTGTTTCAAACAATGTTACTACAAATATCATATATTAAAATCCTAATACAAATATCAAATATTAGGATATCAAAAACTCTCTTACCCTAGGATTACATGCCTAGAACCAGTATATTATGTGGCAAATCAGATTCTACTCACCACCCTATGTGGGAGTATTTTGAGAGTGTGTTGAAGATGCCCAGGATAGATAGGGAATTGTCACTATCCAAATTGAAAATTTACATCGAATTGCTGTTATCGCACAGGAGCCGGGGGTATGGATGGATCAGTCAGGGAACTTCTGTGGGGATGAGGAGGCGTCTATGTCAGGGGAAGGACTGCTGATTCTGGGCTGTTACACTGGAAGCAGGGCACAGCCTTCACAGAGAGATTGTAGGGACGAGCTGGTCAGCAGGACAGGTTCCAGAGTTGCTCAGGAGAGCACACAGGAGAGACAAGAAGGAGGGTGCTGTAAAGTGGGAAAGTGCTAAGGCTGGACAGAACTGCTGGCACCTGGACAGAGTCAGCTCTCTAGAAACCTAGGGCTCAGAATAGGAGCAGGTAAACTAAGCCCACCATGATCCCCAAATTGTATTTATTCTCATTGTCACCATTCTTCTCCCAGCCTACCTGAATACTTTGGACACAGGGTTCATCTTGATGTCATCTGAGAGATTATAGCAAGTGTGCAGAGAAGTAGCTTAAAAGGCAAAGGCCTTCCTCAGGCTGGGAAGAGAGGGGCAGCATGAGTCAAGATGAATTCAGAGCAAGGCTCAGGTGCCAGCCCTGTCACTTTGTAACCATGTGATCTTACTGAATTTATCAAGGACTATGCGCCTCAGGTTCTTCATCTGTAAAAGGGGTTTCATAAGCCCTGTCTTGTAGAATTGCTGGATGTTTATAATGTGAGTAAAACACCTGGCACAGTGCCAAGCATATATTGGAATTTTTAACAAATGGCAGTTACCAATGTAATTATAACCCCAAGGCTACCACTGTCTTTTATGAAACATTTCACTCTTGTTTTCTGATCTAAAACATCTCAGAGCATATGTAGCTGAATATGTCATGGAGTACCAACTCAACCAAAAATCCGGCTTCATAAATGAAACTCAGTCCATTCTCTTTCCAAAATGATATATTGTATAATTTGGGTGAGTAGAGAATTCCCCAAGTGGAATGCGACTCAATGATCCTGGAATTTGAGTCAAGGACCAACTCCTTTTCGCCTTCCCCAATGCTCATCCATCCAAAGCACTAGTTTTATGTATCCTCCACTAAAAATCTAGCCCTTGCTTGGAGTTGCCCACATTAGATTCAAAATCACCTAATTAAATGGCCTTTCCATGGAGTAGGCTCTGGCTCTCCCACGCCAGGTAAGTGAGTCAGCCTAGAGGCTTCTGGGCACCACTTCAAGGGATTATCACTACATTTCTCAGGAAACCCTTGCAGATGATGGATATCAATCACCTGGTTCTTGCACTGTGTTCAAACTCACCAGTGACAGAGCCACGGGACACCTTCCATGACTTCCCCATGTGGAGACTCCTCTCTGCTTCATCCTCCACCCAGAAGCAACTGCTCAGAGCAATTTCCCATTCCAGGCTCTTCCCTCACCCTCCGAGAGTCTGGTCCCAGCCACCACCCAGCTTTGTAACTACCAGCCCTCAGAAAAGCAACTGCAGTTTTCCAAAGCCCCAAGCTGCCTTAGCTCAAGACCTTTACACTTGAAGGCTTGCATCTGGAGTTTCACCTCCCCAGCCCCTTTTTAACTTGTTCTTTAGATTGCAGAGAACATCTTACCACCTTCTTGATATGGCTTCTGCTCCTAGACTCTACTGTTTTATGGATAGAGATAAGTCATGCTTTCATTAGCATCCCCACTGCTAACGGTGACTTCCACAAGCAAATACTGAAAGAATGCTCAGCAAATAAAGGAGTCAGTGGGGCTTTCTTTTATTAAGATTTAATTTCTGCTACTTTCTTCAACAAGCTAAGCAAAGCCAGGTATATATCTTTAATTTTCAAGAACAAAAGAATAAGCAGGACAAGGAAATGAAAATATTGACCATCCTTCACGTTGTCCCACTATTTAACTGCTGAGTTATTGCGTATTGTAAAAAACAAACAAACAAACAAACAAAAAGCCTATTACAATACCACACTACCCTGTTACTGATCACAAAATAAGGGAGAAGGTATTTCCATTTTTTTTAAACAAAATATCAAACTGTTACTCTTAAACCAGATAAACAGCAATACATGTGTGACCAATATTCATAAATTAATGCTCTGAAGCTAACTACCTGCTATTCAAAGGAAAAGCATTCAAAAAGTACTGAAAAACAGGTAAATCTCCACATCGCCCATATGGGACAGAAATGCAAAGAACATTATGTTCCTCGAGCCCCACCTGGCCCTCCACTACCTAGAACCTAAACTGCCTTGTTCAAACACAGAGCGAAGAAACTATCCTAGACTTCACTCAGAAAAGGGGAGGTTGCTGGACATGACACTGAGGCTTTCAGTGGCCATGACAGTGGCATCATCTGTGGTATCAGTCATGGCCTGGGCTCTCTCTTCCACATCTTTCAAAGCATCCTTGTACCAGGATGGAAAGGAACTAGGGACAGTGTTGTTCAGCTTGGCTAAAAACTCTAGTACTTTACTCTTGATGCTTTCTGAATGGGCTCTCGGACCCCACAGGAATTCATAATATGGAGGAGAACTGTTTGGCACCTCCCGACACTCCAGGTATTGCCCCTGCACCCAAACTTTAGTGAGGAGCTCCCTGGGCTCCCCATAGATGAAGTGCTCCCTCCCAGCATACACCCCTATTGCATTCAGCACTTCCCAGATGACCTCCTCAGAGGCAAAGCTGCCCTTTATGAAGATCACACTCAGAATAATAATCAGGAGGCTGTTCTCCGGCATGCCCTCGTCATCACTACCCTCATCAGTGAGGTCTACTGTGTTTGCAAACACAGAAAAGTGGTCAGGGCCCACTTCTATCAGGGCAAGGCCAAAAAGAAGCTCCATGAACTCACGGGCTCTCTTGAGTATCACAGGAAAGTAGTCTTTGTACTTGATGACAATCATCAGCATCTCTGCCTCTGTTACAGGCTCCTCTGCTTTGTACCTGAGGAGCAGGAACGCCACTAACTCGGCCACCTTTTCATCTAGTGTATGTGTGAAAGAGGACTCACTGTCTGGCAGGCCCTGACAGGTACTTGTATCCTCCTCTTTTTGGCTGCTGGACTCTTCACTGAATGAGCTCCATGAAAAAGAGGAGCAACAGGAGCTCAGAGGACTCTGGGAAGGACCCTGTGGAGGACTCTGTGGAGGACTACTGGGAGTGCTCTCGGGAAGACTTGGTATCACATCAGATGGCACCTCCTCCTCAGGACCACCAAGAATCAGAGAAGAGGATGAGGAGAAGGAAGAAGGGGAAAATACTAAGTAGAAAGTGGAAGAGGAAATGGAGGAGGCTTCCTCCTCTTCCTCATCTGTGGGATCCTGTGCATCTACCCAGTCCTCTGACTCAACTGAGGCCGGAGAGTCGTCGTCAACGTTGTGGAATGGAACGCCCGGAATGGGAGGCATAACGACTTCTTCAGGCGCAGCAGGTAAAGGTGTCAACAGGGATATGGATGATGAGATCCAACAGGCCTGTGGAAGAGAATGACAGTGTGAATGGCCTCAGCTGAGAAACTCACTCATGATGGCTCTGACAAAGGCCAACTTAGAGCTCTTCTTCTCTTAAGGTGGTGCTCTAGGGCCTCACAGGTCTCCTGTCTTCCTAGGGAGTTTGTCTGCTGGCAACCTGTAGGAGGATGTGGGAACACACCTCAGGGCACAGCTGGCAGGCAGAGCCTGAGACCCCAGGAATAACAGTAGATGGGTACGGCCGGGTGCTGTGGGGTCTCCTCTGTTTCTGGGGGTAGGGCCCTTGGTACACAGTCAGGGTGTGCACTCACCTTGACTCCTGGCACTGCCTGGGCCTCCTCTGCTGTGCTGACTTTAGGATGTGTGCCTCACACCCAGTTTGTCACCACCTGGTTCCTGGAGCACCTGCAAGAGGAAGTGACGGAGCCCCTCAGGTTAAAGACTACAAGTAGAGTCTTGGGCCTCCCAGGGCTGACAGCTGGGGCTGGCCAGAATCCCAGAGCCCCATAGTTCTGGACTGCATGGCCCCCTTAGAATTTAATTGGAAACCTCACGGCTTCTCAGAGAGGGTCAAGCCCCCACCACTCTGCTGGCCTAAGGCAAAACCTCCTAGCAACCTCCACATCCCTGAGAGCAGTGGGAGGTAGTGCAGTGGCAGCCACCTCCCAGGACTCTACCATGGAGGCAGTCTGGGTGGCCTCACGTCCGTTCTGATGCACATGTGACTCCTGTCTTCTGTCTTATCGCCAGCAGGGCCTGGGAATCTTCCCTCTGCCAACCAGAGGCAGCTCCCCGTGCTGACTTGCCACGGGACCCCCAGAACAAGGCCTCTGCCTCCCCTCCACCCCTCACCCAGAAATGAGACGGCTGCCACTCAGCCTGAGCTGGCAGGGGAGTTCTACGAGGGCAGATTCTCGAGGAGCAGGGTGGGAATCTGTCCTCTGAGATGGGGGTTCCCCCAGTCCTCCTCAATGTCTTCCTATTTATTCCCTAGAGGGCCGGCACCTCCTCCCTTCTTCTGTGGGCATTTTCCTGTCTGGGACCTACCAGTCCCACTGCAGTGGCAGTGCAGGCCGGGATTTCATCTCTCTATGGTGGGAGGTCCCTCAGTTCTTCCTCAGGGCCCTCACCTTGTGGACTGGCCAGGTCTAAGACTTCCCGCCGCTGACTTGATTCGAATCTCCTTGCAAAATGCCTCCGATCCTTTAGATTCCCAAGATGGCCGTCTGGAAAGCACATCCGGGAACCCGGCCGTAGTGGTCCAGGGCTGACGGCAGCGTCAACGTGGGGCGGGGCCTCCTCTCTGAGGAGGAACCACTCCCCACCTCTCCGCTTCTTTTCCATCCCTTCCTTCCCACATCCCAGCTGCCCTCCAACCCTTCCTGCTCACTCCCTAAACCTTGTGGACCTTTTCACTCCCACCTCCCCAGTCCTTGACATCCCACCCTCCTTTTTCCAGGGGTGTCAGCAGGGAGCGACTTGGTGCAGCCTGCACCTCCCCTCCGTGTTGGAAGGTCACCGTCCTTCCACATCTCTTCTTGTTTTCTGGCCAGTTCTGGGACTTCTCTCTCTGCTTAACTGAAGCTGCCCTCCTCAGAGACAGCCTCCCCTTCTGCTGACTCCCAAAATGGAAGTAAGAAAATTGTACATCTGGGGACCCTGATGGGGTCCTCCAGAGCTGGCAGCAGGCACAGGGACAAGACAGAGGGCACTACCAGTCATGGATGTTCCCTTCCTGCCCTCCTGAGAGGCTGTGCCTGGACTCCTGAAATGGCCTGGACTCCCTGTCTCTGTGCATCTGAGTCTTTCACCTGCGAATAAGCCCCTCCCATCCCTGAGACCTGCAAGGTGGAAGAGAAGTAGAATCACATCCACCCACAGTGGGATAGGGCCTCCTGGCCCTAAGGCAGGCCTCCACTGCCCTCTGAAATGGGGTGGGAAGGCCCCTCTGGCTTTCTCAAGGTATTACTTCTAAAAGAGCCTATACTCCTTCCTTTTCCTGTCCAGACAGCAACATTTGTTCCTTCAACTTCTAAATTCCATTCCAAGTTTTTCTACTTTACTGCTGTAAGTGAAGTTAATATCATCTCTCCCATAGCCTGTGTTAAAGGCTTCCTTATTGTTGCTTCTTTTCCTATTCTAGTCCCTGAACAAAAATCACTGTCTTTTCAGCAACCCGTGACCCTTTAAAAAAACAATACGTGATTAAAGTTTTAAATACACACATCAGATTTAACTAGAATGTGAAGTTATATGTATTTTGGAAAATGCATGGAGTCCCATATCTGCAAATCAAGTATCATACTGACCGGTTCCACCTGCCTAAAATTCTCCTGTGCATCCCGTTTGATGTCAATCACTGCACTCTACAAAGCTCCTAGCAACTCTCTTCTGTTTTCAGTTCCTATAATTTTAACTTTTCCAATTTGTCATATGATTAGCTTCATAAAATACTGACTTAAAAGTATGCCTGTACTATTTTTTATCACAACTAGCAAGGAATGAGAAATTCTGTTATTCTATATCTTCTCTTACATTTAGTATTTTAGATTTTCAGGTTTTAGCCAGTCTCATAAGCATGTATTGGAACCTTCTTTGGTTTTTGTTTGTATCTTCTTAATGACATGACATTGGTCATCTTTTTATATGCTTCTTTTTTCGTTTGCTATATTCCCTTTTGTAAAGTGTCTATTCAAATCATTTGCATCTTTTTATAGATGAATAAACTTCATTTTTAGAGCATTGTTAATTCAAAAATACAAAGAGAAAACTTCATCAGAATTAGAGTTCCTACATGTCTACACCACCCGCCCTGCACTGTTTACTGCACACACACACGCACAGAGTCTATCTTTTTATTTACATTTTGTATTATTATGACATGTTTGCTACAACTGATGGACCTGTATTGATACCTCATTCTTAAGTCCATCGTTTACATCAGGACACACTCTTAATACTGAGGATACTATAAATTTTGATAAGGGTGTAATGGCAAGTATTCATCATTGTATTATCACACAGAATTGTTTCACCATCTTAGAGCTCCTCTGTGTTCCACCTAATTAATCAATCCCCCTTGCCCCAACCCCAACCCTCAGCCCCTGGAAACCAGTAATGTTTTTAGTGTATTCATCCTTGCCTGTTCCAGAATGTGGTATGCTAGGAAGCCTTTTTAGATTTTCTTCTTTCATTTAGCAGTATGCTTTCATGAGTCCTCCAGGTCTATCCCACTAACAATGACTGAAAGTTCCTGTTGGTCAACATGCATGTCAACATTTGATGTTTCAGTGTTTTAGATGTCAGCCATTCTCCTGGGTGTAGAGTGCTATACACCCAGCACCAGGGAGGGGGGCCTCCTCTCTGCGGAGGATCCACCCCCACCTCTCCACCTCTTTCCATCCTTTCCTGCCCTCCTCTCCACCTCCATCCACTTTTTCTTGCCCACGTCCCTACTCCATTGCACCCATTACTGTTCACCTTCTGCCCCCTTCTACCAGTCCCTGTCCATCTCCCCACTCCTTCCCACCCTTTCCTACCCACCTCCCTACCCATTCCACCCATTATGGCTCACCTCTTCACCCCCTTCCACCCATTCCTGCCCACTTCCCCAACCCCTTCCACTTCTTCCTATCCACCTCCACGTGACTGGCCCACTTCTTCCTGCCCACTTCCCTGCCTCCTTCCAGCCCTTCCTGCTTACCTTATGGTCCCCCTCCACCTTTTCCTTCTCACGCCCCTGCCCACCTCTTTCTTCCCACCTCCCTGCTCTCTCCCGGTCACCTCCTTTCTCCAGGTGTTACAGCAGATTGTGACTGGGCGTGATCTGGGTCTCCCCTCCATGTTGGGAGGTCACTGTCCTTCCACAGAATTCTCTTCTTGTTGAGTGGCCAGTCCTGGGGCTCCTCTCTCTGCTTAACTGAAACTGCCCTCCTCAGAGAAAACTTCCCCTCTGGCAGGCTTCCAAAATGGAAGTTAGAAAGTTGTACATCTGGGGACCCTGATGGGCTCCTCCAGAGCTGGCAGCAGGCACAGGGACAGGACAGGGGGCACTACCAGTCATGGGTGTTCCCTTCCTGCCTTCCTGAGAGGCTGTGCCTGGACTCCTGAAACTGCCTGGGATGCCTGACCCTGTGCATCTGAGTCTTTCACCCCCGAATAAGCACCTCCCATCCCTGAGACCTGCAAGGTGCAAGAGAGGTGGACTCACATCTATTCACAGTGGGGTATGGCCTCCCAGGGGCTACTCTCTCTGTTTAACAGAAGCTGCTCTCCTCAGAGAAAATCTCCCCTCTGGCTGACTACCAAAATGGAAGTCAGAAAGTTGTAAATCTGGGGACCCACAGGTGGGGCTCCCTCTCCAGAGCTGGCAGCAGAGCACAGGAGGACAGGTTGGTGGCACACTACCAGGCATGGGTGTTCCCTTCCACCTGCCCTCCTGGGAGGCACAGCCTGGCTTCCTGGGCTCCCTGCCTCCACCGTGCATCTGAGGTCTTTCACCTCGAGATAAGCCCCTCCCATCCCCGAGACTAGCAAGGTGGAAGAGAGGGAGAATCCCATCCACCCACAGTGGCATAGGGCCTGCAAAGCCCATGGTAGGGCTCCGGTGCCCTGTGTCTGAAATGGCATGGACAAGACTCTGTCTTCCTGCAATTATTATCCCTGACAGGGCCTCAGAGTCCCTTCCCCTGCTGTCCAGAGACCATGGTCTTCAGATTAAGGTTCCCGTTTCCATGAGACCCCAAACCAAGAGGAAGTGAAGAGCCCTAGCATCCCTGCCTGAGGGCCCTGCCCGAGGCCTCTCAGGGGTGAAAACAGGGGCTGATTTTGTGTGTCCTTCTGTTTCTTGGGAGGGATATCTCACCAGTCCTTCCTCTATGTCATCCTGGGGATGCCTGAAAGGGCCTGAGTCCCTTCCCCTTTCATGATCCGAAGTGAGACTCACCTGAGCACAGCCTTCTCTTCTTTCTACCGTCTAAGAAGTCAGGGGACACCACAGTGGGCCACCATGCCCCAGGGCCTCCCATGGCTGACAGCAGTGGGGAAGCTGGATTCTGTGGATCCTCCTCTTTGTGGGCAGTGCCTCTGCAGTTTTCCCTCACAAGCCTCATTTGACTACTGGTTGGTCCTGGGTTGCCCTGTCCTTCCCAGGATGTCAGTATGACACAGGGGAAAAATAATGTGACTGTACCCTGAAGAAAGCTAAAAACAATCTACATTGCCATGGTGATCAAATTAGCATCGTCAGTGACAAATTAAGTTTGTCCTATGTATGGTGGGTATGATATGGAATATTTGGGAACTTTTTGTACTATCTTAATAATTTTTCCATACATCTAAAATTAACCTAAAATAAAAGGTTTTTTAAAATGTGATAACGTTAGCAAACTAGGTAAAATTTTATTTAACTCTTGATGGTAAATATTATACTTACCTGTGAAAATTTGAAACTTCTACTTTGAGATTAGTAACCAAACTAGAATCCTGCTATCACAAATTTCTATTCAATTGTCTAATAAAGGTAGTAGCCAGTGATGTAATATATAGCAGATATAAAAGCAGTTAGGATGTTAATGTAGAAAATAGTGTTTCCATGAGTAACAGATTATTAGACTGTTTATGAAAAAAAATCAGAATTAAAGATAATCGCCCTAATCTATAAATCAGTACACGTGCTTGTCAGATAAAAGATCAGTATACAAAAATGAACCTTGCTTTTTTTGCAGGAGCAAAGAGTATGAAAAAAAATGGTAAACAAAATATAACTTATATCATACCAAAATATCAATTAAAATAAATTTACCAAAAAAATTTAACAACTTCACAGAAAATAATAAATGTAGCATTTAGATTAATTGATGAGCCCCTACATAAATTTAGGGCTTTTAAAATTTTAATTTTTAATTTGGGGAATACATTATAGGTGTATATTTTTGTGGCTTACATGAGATATTTTGATACAGGCATGAAATATGTAATAATTACCACACAGTAAATGGGGGTATCCATTACATCAATTATGTATCTGATGTGTTACAAACAATCCAATTATACCCTTTTATTTACTTTAAATGTTCAATTAAATTATTTTTTCACTATTATCATCCCATTGCCCTGGCAAATACTAGGTCTTACCCATTGTTTCTATTTTTTTCTACCCATTAGCCCTCCCGACTTTCTCCCCACCCTCTCACTACCCTTCCCATCCTCTGGTAACCATCCCTCTATGCTCTATCTCCGTGAATTCAATCGTATTGATTTTCCCCACAAATAATGAGAATATACAGTTTGTCTTTTGTGCCTGGCTTATTTCATTGAACATAATGACCTATACTTTTGTTCATGTGCTGCAAATGACTGTAACTCATTTTCTTTTATGGCCAAGTAGTACTCCATTGTGTATATGTACTATAGTCAACAGTGCTGCCATAAACATGGGAGTGCAGCTATCTCTTTGATATACTGATTTCCTTTCTTTTCTGAATATAGCAAGCAATGGGATTGCTGGATCATACGATAGCTCTATTTGTAGTTTTTGGAGGAACCTCCAAACTGTTCTCCATAGCAGCTGTACTAATTTACATTCCCACCAACAATATGCAAGTGTTCCCTTTTGTCCACATCCTCACTTGCATTTGTTACTGATACTGAAGTGGGGCAGGGAAGTGCTGGGTAGAGGAGGGCATGGTCCCTGGCTAGGGCTCCACTCCTGGGCCTGTGCCCACGGACCTAGGTGAGGACAGTCATTTCTGCTTTTCTGCCCAAATGTTGCATTTCCCAAGACCACCCTGGCCTGCCATGCCCCCATCCTGTGCCTATAAAAACCCCAAGACCCTAGCAGGCAGACACACAAGTGGCTGGACATGGAGAGAAACACATCTGCAGAAGAAGACGCAAGTGGCTGGACATTGAGAGGACATCGAGGGGAGCATTCCAGTGGAAGAGCACATGACACACACGGGCACACCAGCAAGCTATTGACCAGGAGAATGAGGTGGAGTTTGGTTGGGGCAGTTGGAGGAGAGCCCAGGCGTGGAGTGGCCTGACTCCAGGGGAAAACCATCTCTCTTCTGGCTCTCCCATCTAGTGAGAGCTACTTCCACTCAGTAAAACCTTGCACTCATTCTCCAAGCCCTCGTGTAATCCGATTCTTCCAGTACACCAAGGCAAGAACCCTGGGATACAGAAAGCCCCCATCCTTGCGATGAGGCAGGGGTCTAATTGAGCTGACTATCACAAGCCGCCTATGGATAGCTAAACTGAAAGAGTACCCTGTAACACACGTCCACTGGGACTTCAGCTATAATTCACCCCTAGACACTGCTGTGGGCTTAAAGCCCCACAGACTGACAGTCTGTGTGCTCCCCTAGAGGTCTGAGCAGCGGGGCACTTAAGAAGTGAGCGACGCCCTCATCGCATGCCCTGCAATGGGGATAAGGAAACTTTTCCTGTTTCATTATTGCTGGACTTTTGGATAAAAACCATTATAACTGGGATGAGAAGTCTCATTGTAGTTTTTACTTGCAATTCTCTAATCAGTGATGTTGAGCACCTTCTGATATACCTGTTGGCCAATCGTATGCCTTCTTTTGAAAAATGTCTATTCAGATCTTTTGCCCATTTTTAATCAGATTATTAGATTTTTTCTATGCCATTATTATATTGTTATATATCCTTGTATATTCTAATTTTATAATATTAGAATAAAATTGTATAAAATTGTATAAAATCCCTTGTCAGATAGGTAATTAGCAAATATATTCTCCAATTCTGTGGGATGTATCTTCACTTTGTTTACTGTTTGCTGTGGAGAATATTTCTAACTTGTTGTGATCCTTTTTGTCCATCTTTGCTTTGCTTGCCTGTGCTTGTGGGGTATTACTGAAACAATCTTTGTCCAGTCACATGTTCTGGAGAGTTTCCCCAAAGTTTTCTTTTAGTAGTTTCATAGTTTGAGGTCTTATATTTAAGTGGTTACTTCATTTTGATTTGATTTCTGTATATAACAAGAGATAGTAGTACATGGTTTCATTCTTCTGTTTACAAATATGCAGTTTTCTCAGCACCATTTATTGAAGAGATTCCTTTTCCTAATGTAGACTCTTGACACCTGTGTCAAAAATGAATTCACTATAGCTGCATGGATTTATATCTGGGTTTTCCATTCTGTTCTACTCATCGATTTTTGTCTGATTTTATGTCTGTACCATGCTATTTTGGTTGCTATAACTCTGTAGTATAACTTAAAGTCAGGTAATGTGATTCCTCTCGTTTTGTTCTTTTTGCTTAGGATGGCTTTGGCTATTCTGTGTCTTTTGTGGCTCCATATACATTTTAGGGTTGTTTTTACTATTTTTGTGAAGAATATCCTAGATATTTTTATAGGAATTGCATGAAATATGTAGATTGATTTGGGTAGTATGAACATTTTCACAATATTGATTCTTGAAATCCATGAACATGAAATATTTTTTCACTTCTTGCTTGTCTTTTTCAATTTCCTGCATCAATGTTTTGTAGTTTTCATTATAGAGATCTTTCAATTATTTGGTTAAATTAGTTCCTAGGTATTTTATTTTATTTGTAACTATTCTAAATGGGTTTACTCTCTTGATTTCTTTTTCAGATGGTTCACTGTTGGCATATAGAAATGCTAGTGATTTTTGTAGGCTGTATCTGGCAACTTTACTGAATTTGTTTATCTGTTCTAATAGTTTTTGGTGGAATCTTTAGATTTTTCAAATATAAGATCATGTCATCTGCAAACAAGAATAATTTGACTTCTTCTTCTCCAATTTGGATGACCTTTATTTCTTTCTCTTGTCTGATTGCTCTAGCTAGATCTTCCAGTACTATGTTGAATAACAGTGATGAAAGTGGGCATCCTTGTTGTATTCTAGATCTTACAGGAAAGGCATTCAGTTTTTACCCATTCAGTGTGATACTAGCTATGAATCTGTCATATAGAGCTTTCTAAATGTTCAGGTACATTCCTTCCATACACAGTTTTTTGAGCATTTTTATCATGAAGGGATGCTTAATTTTATTAAATGCTTTTACAGCATCAATTAAAATGATTATATTATTTTTGTCATTCATTCTGTTGATATGACATATCCCACTGATTGACTTGCATATGTTGACCCATCCTTGCATCCCTGCAATAAATTCCACTTCATTGTGATGGATTATCTTTTTAGTGTGTTATTGAATTAGTTTGATACTATTTTGTTGAGGATTTTTGCATCAATATTTATCAGTGACATTGGCCTACCTACAGTTTTCTTTTTTTTGATGTATCTGTCTTGTTTTGCTATCAGGCTAATACTGACCTCACATATAACGAGTTTGAAAGTATTCTGTCTTCTGTTTTTCAGAATGGATTCAGTAGGTTTGGCATTACTTCTTTAAACTTTTGGTAGAATTCAGCAGTGAAGCTCTTGTGTCCTGGGCTTTTCTTTACTAGCAGACACTTTTTTATGGCTTTGATCTTGTTACTTGTCATTGGTCTGCTCTCATTCTAGATTTCTTCATGGATTAATGTTTGCAGGTTGTAGGTGTCTAGGATTTTATCTACTCAAAATTTTCCAGCTCATTGGCAAATAGTTGCCTGTAGTAGCCACTAGTGATCCTTTGAATTTCTGCATTATTAGTTGTAATTAATCCTTTTTAATCTATGATTTTATTTATTTTGGTCTTCTCTCTTTTTTCTTTGTTAGTCTAGCTAAAGGTTTGTCAATTTTGTTTATCTTTTCAAAAAAATCTTTTTGTTGATATTTTGTATATTTTATTCCTTTCGTGTTCATTTACTTCTGCTCTGATCTTTATTATTTCTTTTCTTCTACTCATTTTGGCTCGAGTTTTCTCTTGCTTTTGTAATTCTTTATGATGCATCATTAGATTGTTTATTTGAAGTTTTTCTTCCTTTTTTATGTAGATACTTATAGCTATTAATTTCCCTCTTAGTACTGTTTTCCCTGAACCCCATAGGTTATGGTATGTTGTGTTTCTGTTACTGTTTATTTTAATTTTTGTTTCAATTTTCTTCTTAATTTCTTCCTTGACCCACTGGTCATTTAGGAGCATATTGTTTGATTTCCATGTGTTTGTATAGTTTCCAAAATTCCTCTTGCTATTGATTACTGGTTTCATTCCATTGTGGCCAGAGTAAGTGCTTGATATTATTAAAATTTTTTGAACATTTTAAGATTTGCCTGGTGACCTAAGATATGAGACTGATCCATGTGAAGAGGAGAGCAATGTGTATTCTGCAGCCTCAATGGATGAAATCTTCTGTAAATATCTATTAAGTCTATCTGATCTATACTACAGATGAAGTCCAAAATTTCTTTGTTGATTTTCTGTCTGGAAGATCTGTCCAATGTTGAAAGTGGAGTCTTGAAATCTCCAGCTATTATTGTACTGGGTCTATCTCTCTCTTTAGCTCTAATAATATTTACTTTATATATCTGGGAGCTCCACTGTTGGTTCCATATATATTTACAATTATTATATCCTTTTGATCAATTGAACCCTTTATCATTATATAGTGACTGTTTTCTCTTCCTATAGTTTTTGTCTTAAAATCTGTTTTGTCTTATATACGTCTAACTACTACTGCTCTTTTTTGGCTTCAATTGGCATGGAATATTTTTTTTTTCTCTTCTTTTATTTTCAGTCTATGTTTTGCTTTTTTGGTGAAATATGTTTCTTTTTTTCTTTTCTTTTTATTTTCTTTATTTGAGGTGGAGTCTCACTTGGTGTCCAGGCTGGAGTGCAGTGGCAAAATCTCGGCTCACTGTAACCTCCGCCTTCTCCTGGGTTCAAGTGATTCTCCTGCCTCAGCCTCCTGAGTAGGTGGGAACTACAAACATGTGCCACCATCCCCGGTTAATTTTTGTATTTTTTGGTGGAGACAGGGTGTCACCACGTTGCCCAGGCAGGTCTTGAACTCCTGCCCTCAAGTGATCCTCCTGCCTCGGCCTCCCAGAGTGCTGGGATTAGAGGTGTGAGCCACCATGCCTGGCCTGAAGTGTGTTTCTTATAGGCAATGGTTCACTGTTTTGTTTTGTTTTGTTTTGTTTTTTTAATCCATTCAGCCACTCAATGTGTTTTGATTGGAGAGTTTAGTCCATTTACATTCAAAGTTATTATTGGTAAGTAAGGACTTACTTCTACCATTTTTTATTAGGTTTACAGCTATTTGGTGGTATTTTCTTTCATTATTCCTTCCTTCCTGTCTTGCTTTTAGTGAAGATGATTTTCTCTGATGAAATGATTTAATTTCTTGGTTTTGATCTTGTTGTGTATCTATTTTTTTATTTCGAGTTAACATGAGGCTCGTACCTACTATCTTATAACCCATTATTTTAAACTGATAACAACATTGTTTGCATAGACAAACCAACAAACAAGCAAAAAGGAAACTAATAAAAACTGTACGCCTTAGCTTTATCCCCTGCTTTTTAACTTTTTTTTGTTCTATTTATATTTTATTTTACTGTCTGTGTCTTGAAAATTTGTCGTCGTTATTATTCTCGATTGGCTCATCATTTAGTCTTTCTACTTAGAATAAGAGTAGTTTCACACCAGTTACAGTTACAGTTCTGTTTTTATGTGTACTTATGCATACATATTACAGTTACTATTCTGTTTTTATGTGTACTTGTAACTACTAGTAAGTTCTGTACCTTCAGGTGATTCCTTGTTGCTCATTGACATTCTTTTCTTTCTGATTGAAGTACTATGCCCTTTAACATTTCTTGTAGGACATGTCTGGTGTTGAAGAAATCCCTCAGCTTTTCTTTGTTTGGTAAAGGCTTTATTTCTTCTTCATGTTTGAAGGATATTTTTACCATGTATCCTATTCTAAGGTAAAAGTTTGTTTGTTTTTTTCCTTCAGAACTTTAATATGTTATGCCACTTTTTCCTGGCCTGTAAGATTTCCGCTGACAAGATTATCGTCAGACGCATTGGAGCTCTGAGATATGTTATTTGTTTATTTTCTCTTGCTGCTTTTAGGATCCTTTAATTTTCCTTGACCTTTGGGTGTTTGATTATTAAATGCACTGAGGTAGTGTATTCTTTGGGTTAAATCTGCTTGGTGTTCTATAACTTTCATGTGCTGGGATAGTCACATCTTTCTCTAGGTTTTGGATGTTCTTCGTTACTATCTCTTTGGATACTCTTTCTACCCTTGTCTCTTTCTTTTACCTTTTCTTTATTGCTAGTAACTCTTAGATTTGCCCTTTTTGTGGCTGTTTTCTGGACTTCATATGTGTACTTCATTGTTTTTTATTCTTTTTTGTTTTCTCCTCTAACTGTGTATTTTCAAATAGCCTTTCTTTAAACTCACCAATTCTTTCTTCTGCTTGATCAATTCTGCTTATAAAAAACGATGTCTTATTCACTATGTCAGTTGTGTTATTCAACTCCAAAACTTCTGATTCATTGTTTTGAATTATTTCGATTGCTTCGTTAAATGTATGTGATAGAATTCTGAATTTCTTCTTTTCATTATATTAAATTTCTTTGAGTTTTCTCAAAACAGCTATTTTGAATTCTTTGTCTGAAAGATCACATTTCTCTGTTTCTCTAGGATTGGTCCCTGGGTGTCTTATTTAGTTGATTTGCTGAGGTCATGTTTTCATAGATGGTTGTGATGCTTATGGATGTTCATCTGTGTCTGGGCACTGAAGAGTTAGATATTTATTACAGCCTTTGCAGTCTAGACTTGTTTGTATCCATCATTCCTGGGAAGGCTTTCCAGATATTTGAAAGAACTGGGATTTTGTGATCTAAGCCATATCTGCATTAGGTGCACCCCAAGGGCAGTAACGCTGGGGTTTTTGCAGACTCTTAGGGGTATCATCTTGGTGGTCTTGTAAGATCTGGGAGAATTCTCTGGATTCCCGTGCAGTGACTCTTGTCCTCTTTCTTTACATTCTCCCAACAAAATGAAGTCTCTCTGCGTGGAGCTGCCTGGAGCTGGGGGTGGATGACACAAGCACCCCTCTGGTCACCATCATTAGGACTGTGCTGGGTCTGATCTGAAGCCAGCACAGCATTGGGTCTTGCCCAAGGCCCACTCTAACCACGCCAGGCTATTGCCTATATTTCCTCAAGGCCCTGTGGCTCTGCAATCAGCAGGTAGCAAAGCCAGCCGGACTTGTGTCCTTCCCTTTAGGGTGGTGAGTTCCCACAGGACCAGGGCAGGTCCAGATGTGCCATCTGGGATCCAGGAACTAAAATCAAATACCTTAGAAATCTACCTGGTGTTTTATTGTACTGCAGTTGAACTGGCACTCAAACCATGAGACACTGCCTTTTCCATTCTTCCATACCTTTTTCGTAGGCAAGGGAGCCTCACCTCATGGCCACTACCCCCACTGCCAGGCTACCACTGATATTCCCTGAAGGCCCACGTGTTCTGCTGTCAGCTTGCAGTGAATGCTGCCTGGCCTGATACTCACTCCTCAGGGAGTGAGCTTCCCTCTGGCCCAGCACCTGTCCAGAAATGCTGTTCAAGAGCCAAGGCTTGGAATTGGAGACCCTAAGGGTCTGTTTGGTGCTCTACCTCTTTTTGGCCAAGATGATACCTCAGGTGTAATACAAAGATCCCTTTACTTTTCCCTCTGCTTTTCTCAAGCAGAAGCATTCTCTCCTCATAGCATCCACAGCTGTGGCTGTGCTGAGTCTCACCTGAAGCTGACAAGTCTCAGAGTTTCACTCAAGGCCTATGGTGTACTACCTGGGTAATGCTGCTGGTTACTCAGGACCCAAGGGCCCGTTACTCAGCAGATGGTGGATCCTGCCAGGACTGGATCCTTTTCTTCACAGATGTTGGTTTCCTCTGTCCCAGGGTTTGTCTTGAAATGTCATTTGGGAACTTGGGCCTGGAATGGGGACCTCATGACTCTGCCCAATTTTCTATTCTACTATGTCTGAAATAGTATCCAAGATACATGATAAAGTCTTATTTGGCCTTCCCTCTACTCTCCTTAAGTGGAAGGACGGGGTCTCTTTTGGGACCACAAGCTGTGCAGCATGGGTTTGAGGGAGCACTCCCTTAGCCACCCTAGCTGATGTCTCAATAGCTTGCATTCCCCCTAATTCCACTGGTTCTTATCACAATTCAGCCATAAGTTTTGCCTAGAAGTTGTAGTCCCTGTGGCTTGGACTGCCTTTCAAGTTTACTTACAGCTGCAGAGCACTTTAGCCTATGGCGGCAAGGCTTGCTGGTACTCAAGTTCCAACTGTTGGAATGGCCATTCCCCTCTGGAAAGGGCTGGTTTAAATATTTTCTCTGTGTGCAGGCATCAGTGGAGTTCAGCCTAGTTTTGCTTTCTGCCATGACAGGACAGCACTTAATTCAATGCATTGTCTCACTTTTGTTGTGCTCACCCTCTCCCAAGCACTCAGATTCTCCCTACGCCACACAGCCACTGCCCAGAGATGTAGGAGCAGTGACGTAGGTAATCCAATACTGTTTCCTACCTTCTTCAATGCCTCTTTCAGCAATACAAAATTAAAAGCAGGTACTATGAGTGCTCAGCTGATTTTTGGTTCTTATGAAGGTACTTTTTTTTGTGCAGATAGTTGTTAAATTGGTATCCTTGCAGGGGAGGTGATTATTGGAGCCTTCTATTCCGTCATTTAACTCCACTCTTCTCCCCTACAATAGTTTTAAACTATATATGTTAATAGATATTAAAATTTCATATTGATATGGTTTGAATCTGTGTTTTCACCCAAATCTCATGTCAACGTGTAATCCCCAATGTTGGAGGTGGAGCCTGGTCAGAGGTGATTGGATCATGGGGGCAGATTTCTCATAAATGGTTTAGTATCATCTTCTTGGTACTGTTCTTGCAATAGTGAGCTCGAACTCAATCTGCTCATTTAAAAGCGTGTAGCACCTCACTTCTCTCTCTTTTCCTCCTGTCTGGCCATGGGATGGGTCTTCTCTACCTTCAACTTCCACCATGATTGTAAGTTTCCTGAGGCCTCTATAGAAGCCAAGCCGATGCCAGCATCATGCTTCCTGTACAGCCTGCAGAATTGTGAGCCAATTAAACCTTATTTCTTTATAAGTTATCCAGTCCCAGATATTTGTTTGTAGCAATGTGAGAACAGCCTAACACATATATTGTAAATATGTTAGTTCTCCTGAAAATTTATCTACAGGTTGATTGCAATGCCAATTTTAAGGAACCAAACTTTGTATGCAAATGTGTGTGTAAACTTAATATGATGATTCTAAAATTTAAAGTTATGCCTATGGTCGAGCATGGCCAAGACATTCTTGAGAAAATAGAAGCTAAATGTAACAACTTTACCAGAGAGTAAGGATTACTCAAAAGTTATAATAATGAGATTTTGCAGTTTAGGCACACAGGCATTGAGAAACAGACCACTGGAAACTAAGAAGGAGTCACCCAAAACACCTTCTTATGTACCTATACTAGATTGTGACAATAACGTGTTTATCATAAAAAATTTAAAACCTACATAAAATTATATACAAAAGCAAAGTGGACTTTCTCATATTCTATCATGAAGAAAGTCAATAGTGTGTTCTCACTTACAAATAGGAGTTAAATAATGTGTACACATGGATGTAGTGTGTAGTATAATAGACAATTAAGACTCAGAAGGGGGGCAGAGTGGGAGAAGATGGATAATGTGAAATTACTTAATGGGTACAATGTACCTTATTCGGGTGATGGATACCCTAAGTGCCCTGATTTCACCACTATTAAATCTATGCATGTAACAAAATTGCATTAGTACCTCATAAATTTATACAAATGAAATAAAAGGAAGCCACCATTATGGGCCAGTTAGAGGATCAATAATGCTGCAAGAGAAAGGACTGGAATCATCTGAGGCACTGATTCCAATCTGTCAAGTCAGTAACAGAAGGAGTGGAGATGATGTATGTGGGAGGAAGAGCGGAAATGGCAGCTCCTCTTGACCTTATTCTCATACACAGATAGCCTTACTACCTTTATGAACCTTCATTTTCAAAGAGCAGAACCAAAAACTTAGTGCTGATTTGGGATCAAAGCAACCTGGGCCAATGATATGAGGCCAATGACCTCCCAAACTACCAGTCCCCGTGATGATCTTTGGAGCTCTGGGGATCCAAGAAATATAAGATGGACAGTACTATTCCAGGAAAGCATGACAGGGTAATGTTGTTCTGACTATGGACAGCTTGAACAGGCCCAAGAACACTTTCCTGATTAGGAAGTGGTGACAGATTGCCCACAGGTGATGGAAGTAGAGGCCTACCTTCTTCCCCATATTGGCTAGGGAGATTCCAGTAATGGTAGGGTGAACTCCTCTTTTCCAGCACATAAACAACCAGAAATCTGTCTTGGAATTGGAGGTTAGAAAATACAAAGAAATTCTCACAGTAATCTATGAAAAAGTTAATCATGGCTTAATTGATTTCTGTTAATATGAAAGGTGGCAAGATTTTTATTGATGACCTTTATTCCTCTCCTTTCCTTTCCTTTCATCCAATCCATCAACCCATTCTGTTCTGTTAGCCTCTAAAATCCATTCTAAATCTATCCACTTCAGTCAATTTTCATTACCACTGCTGTGAGTGAAGCTACCATCATCTCTCAAATAAACTATAGCAATAACTTCCTTACTGGTGCCTCTTTTTCCAGATTTACTCTTGTAAAATCCCTTCTGCTCAAAGGAGTCAGGGATCCATTTAAAAATGTAATCCCTCGTTGATTTTTTTAAATTGCATACATGAAAGTTTACCATAACATGCAACATGAGAGTTGTATGTATTTTAATAAATGTACAGATTCCTATATCTACCACCCAAAAATCATACAAAACATTTCCATCAGCCTAAAATTCCCCAGTGTGTCCCCTTTGTAGTAAAATATTATACCCTCCTCACTCCCTAACCCTATGGTTTTTGATACACTTATAGTTGTACTTTTTCCAGAACATGGTATAAATAGAATCATACAATACTATCTTCCAAGAGGCTATACTATTTTTATTACAACCAACAAAGAACGAAATTTCCTGAATCACTATAGCAAAGGAACACCTGTACTCCATGTTTATTGCAACACTGTTCACAATAGCCAAGATGTGGAATCAATCCAAGTGTCCATCAATGAATAAATGGATAAAGAAAATGTGGTATAGATACACAATCAAATGCTATTCATGCATAGAAAAAGATAAAATCCTGTCTTTTGCAGCAACATGGTTGAAACTGAAGGATTATTATGTTAAATGAAATAAGCCAAGCACAGAAAGACAAAGTTCTCATTCACGTGTGGGAGCTAAAAATGTTTATCTCATAGAGAGTAGAATGACAGTTAATAGAGGTTCAGAATTGTGACAAGGGGGCTGAGATTGAAGAGAGATTAGTTAATGTGTCCAAACCTACAGTTAGATAGAAGGAATCAGTTCTAGTGTTCAATAGCACAGTAGGGTGACTATATTTAAAAACAATGTACTGTAGTCTTAAAAATAGCTAGAAGAGAGGACTTAAAATATACCAACACATAAACATGATAAATTGGGTAATGTGAGCTCTGTAATTTTGTTCTTTTTCTTCAATATTATGTTGGCTATTCTAACCGTTTGCTTTTTCATGTAAACTCTAGAGTATTTTGATGTCTAAGACATAGCTTCCTGGAATTTTGATTGGAATTTCATTGAATCTATGAATAAATTTGGAAACAGATGACATACTAACAACATTGGGACTTCTAAATTACGAAAATGGAATATCTCATCGTTTTTAAAAATCCCTTTTCAGTGGTTTATTATCAGTGCTTTTTTTGGTTTCCCATATAATAATATAATTTGGACAGAATATAAGAGTTTCCATTTTTTTCCACATAGTCAGGAGCATGTGTTTTTCTTTGATAATAGACATTCATTATTGTTTTGTATTGAATTTCTCTGATAGCTAGTGATGTTGAGTGTTATTTCGTATACCATTGTATGTCTTCTTTCAAGAAATATTTACTCAGATTCTTTGCTTATTTTTAAATTGTATCTGTTGATGTTGAAATGTGTGGGTATTTTGTGTATACTCTTTATTAATGCCTTGTAAAATGGATAGTTTGAAAATATTTTCTCCCATTTTGAAGGTTGTCTCTTCACTCTGTTGATTATTTTCTTTGCTATGTAGAAGGTTTTTAGTTTGGTGTAATTCCATTTTTCTATTTTTGTCCTTGTTGTCTGTACTTCTGCAATCTTACCCATAAAAGCTTTGTCAAGACATGTTTCCTGAAGCATTTCTTCTCTGCTTTCTTGTAGTAGTTTTCCAGTTTGAGTCTTACATTTAAGTCTTTAATCCAGTTTGAGTTGATTTTTGTATATGGTGAGAGATAGGTTGTGTAGTTTCATTTTTCTTCATATATATACTCAGTTTTCCCAGCACAAGTTATTGAAGAGGCTGTCTTTTCCCTAATAAATTTCTTGGTGCCTTTGTCAAGAACCATTTGGGTGTAAACAAGTACATTCTCTTATTTCTTCTATGGGTTTTGTTTTAGAAAGTTTTTACTTCTATTTTACTATTGATGGAGAGTTTTGCTGTGTATAAATTTCTAGGTTTGTGTTTTCTTTTTCTTTCAACACTTTAAATATTACATTTTACTCTCTTCTTGCTTCCATGATTTCTGATAAAAAGTCCTCTGTATTTCTTATCCCTGTGTCACTATAGGCAAAGTTCTCTCTCTCTCTCTCTCTCTCTCTCACTCCTCCCTCTCTTTCTCTCTCATTCCTCTTCTGGGCTTTTTCTTTCCTTTTGTTTTTTCTTTGATTTTCTGCAAAAAGAGTCTAAATAGAAGGCTGTTGTTGTAGTCCAGGAGTGAGAAAGCATGAGCCTGACCCGGAATAACATTAGAGAAAAAGGGAAGGAGGCAGAGGTGGCAAAATATATCACCACTGCTGGTATCTGACCAGGAGAACAGAAAGAAAGATCTCAAATGAACTTAAAACTTGGACCTGGGACAATTATTAACCTGTCAGAATCATGAAAGTTTTACCATAAAATAGGTCTTCACTGAAGGCCTGTGTTATTCAGGAAAAAGACGGCTTCAGTTTGAGACACAATGTCTGGGATGCATGGCAGGTCATCTACTATCTCTGTTGTCCTCTCTCTGGAAACTGAACCTACATTGTAGAGTAATATAGTGACAGACACGGGACCTTTACTGAAAATACAGCAGTTTGAATCCTAGCTCAACAGTTTACCAGCTCTGTGATCTTGGGCGAGTCAGCCAGTCTCTCTGTGCCTCAGTTTCTGTATCTATAAAACTGAGAAAATAATTGTATATATTTCATATGGCTGTTATGAGGATTAGATGTGCATGTACACACACATTTATGCAAACATGTGTAAATGCATCTCTAAAAATTAATATATACACATTTATAACTATATTTATATATTATATATAAAATATGTATATTTAATTGGCTATATATTTATTATCTTTATATAGAACTATATATAACATATGCTATATATTAAATTTATATGTATACATACATACATGCAACATTGTATTCTTATACAAAACCTCAGAGAGTTCCATGTTTATATGATGTTGTACTATATTCATAAGTTATATATTAATATAATGTGTATATATATATTTAAACAGAATCTGGGATATTTTGAACACTATATGAGTTTTTGCTTTTATTCATTATTATTGTCTCACACAGCTTCAACTACACTGTTTCTATTATGAGATTCATAAGTAGGACAGGGAGAAAGAAAACATGTCATTGAATAGGAGGGAAGAATGTTAAGGAAGGGGAAGGAATCAGCTGAGAAGAGCAGTACAAAATAATGCAGACAATCCCAGGCAAGTGAAGAAACAGTAAACGATGTTGAACTTGGAAGTTATAAAGTTTTCAGAGACGTCCGTACAGCAATATAAGTAGAGTGATGTGGATAGATAGAAGTCACATTTCAAAAGGGTCAGGAGGAGGTCTGCATCAGGAAATTCGTGAAAAGAAAACACAGTTTGTCTTTTCATGGATTTTATCCTGAGAGTGTGGATTAATCCAAGGATTTTTTTTATTATTTTGAAAAATAGATGGTTGAGTATTATTTTAAGAAGAGCCAAATAATCTGATGACATAAGAAGAATGATAGAAAAGGAGAGCAGAGGCCGGGCGCGGTGGCTCAAGCCTGTAATCCCAGCACTTTGGGAGGCCGAGACGGGCGGATCACGAGGTCAGGCGATCGAGACCATCCTGGCTAACACGATGAAACCCCGTCTCTACTAAAAGATACAAAAAACTAGCCGGGCGTGGTGGCTGGCGCCTGTAGTCCCAGCTACTCCGGAGGCTGAGGCAGGAGAATGGCGTGAACCCGGGAGGCGGAGCTTGCAGTGAGCCGAGATCGGGCCACTGCAATCCAGCCTGGGCGACAGAGCGAGATTCCGTCTCAAAAAAAAAAAAAAAGAAAAGGAGAGCAGAAAGAGAAGGGAGAGGGGAGAAAATCACATGGAGGACTTAAACTTGAAAAGTGAAGTAAGAGTGGCCCAGGGCTTTTTAACTAGAATCTGAGAGTGAGGTGGACTAGGGCTTCAGAAGAATGAAGGAGATTGGCAACTGCAACTGAGGAAAGAAGAGACATACTCAAAGAGATCAAATTAGAGACTAGTTAAGAGACAGAACGGTGGTCTAAACTGTTTAAGCACAAAAACCAAAATGACCCATGGGAATGGAGTGCATCTTCCTGAAAAGAGTGCTTTGAGCAAGTATCAATTTAATGCCCAGTTTTTCATATATTGGTTTGACAAAGGCACATTGCTTTCTGTTTTTAAATTATACTGGTGAAAGTCATAGAATGTCAGTTATAAGCAAGCAGACTGCTAGGGTTTACTCTTTCTAGTTGAAGGCCATGTATCATCCTCGTGAAAAGGATAAGTCTAGAGCATGAGTTTTTAATCCTAGGATCTGTGCGTGGAATTCAAAGAGTTCATTAACTGGGATGAGGAAAAGGGCATACATCTTTGTTTTATTAACATTTACTTGAAGTTCAGCATTTCCTTCCAATATGAATATAGGCAACTAAGCACAGTCATATTAGCAAATGTGTGATTTTTGTCTTCAATAGAAATTATAGGCATTTTCATATAGCTGTACTGGTATTACAGATATCTCAAAATATTATTCACTTTCATTGTTACTTTGGAAGTGTAGTACTTATTAGACCTGTCCCTAGATCTTGTTATTTAAAACATTACTAAAGAAGCACATGTTACTATATCCTACATTTATTTTTAAATAACTAAAATAAAATATAAATATTATTTTCCTTTGGAATCTGATGTATTTTATTGTATATACTTAAAAGTATTAGTCTTAGAAGGGTTCATAGGCTATACCAGATCTTCACAGTTAAGGAAAGAGTAAGAAGCACTGAATCTACTATTCATAGAGACCTGGCTGGCAATCCTAACTTCCTATTTCTAAGAGTGTAAAGTTAGGGAAGTTATTCAATCTCTTTTTATCTCATTTTCCTCATATTTTCAAGAGATGAAATTGTCATAAATGTACCTGCTTCTCAGATTTGTTCCTAAGCTTACATAGCAGTCTGTATATTAAGTGCCTCTAACATAGAACACACTCAAGAGTGGCTGCTTTTTTTCTTTATTACTTATCCCATGGGTGTACAATCTCTTTCTTTGCTCCCCTGAGCCACATTGTGTCTTGGGCCACACATAAAATACACTAACATTAACAATAGCTGATGAACTAAAAAAAATAAACCACAAAAAATCTCATAATGTTTTAAGAAAGCTTACAAATTTTTGTTGGGCCACAGTCAAAGCTGCCCTGGGCCTCATACATCCCAGCTGGGTAAGCTTGACTTATGCTGTAAGAGTGGTTCTCAAATGTTGTTTCACAGACCACTAGATGGCTTTGGGCTTATGTGGCGGTCCATTTAACCTATGGGTTAGTCTCTTGTAGTCCTAAATTCCTGAATCAGAATATGATTTTAATGTTATTGCTTACCCTTTCTCAAACCCATGGTGGCGGCTGAATTTCCTCTTTTTAAAAAGGGTCTGAGGACCATTGCTTTATTATCACTTCTACTGAGACCGTAGACAGTCCAAAAGGTACTCCTGGGTATTGGTACCTGCTCCTCTTTGAGTTCCAAGTATTTACTGAGCTCTCATTATGGATGAGGTGAGAGAAAAGTAGAGCGTAATAGGATGCTGGGGTGAAAATATGATAGAAGCATAGATGTGTAGACAACCTGAGGGACCCAGTTTGGCTTTTAATCAAAAGCCAAAGGACCCATTCTGGATCCTTGATTAGAAGCTTCCTGAGAGAAGCTTCTCTCCTCCCCACCAACTCTGAGCATTTGTCCAGCCACAAGCACTTCAGATAATAGTCTCAGGGCTCAGAGTTAATACTAGAGGCAAAGCTGCAGCACCCGTGACATGTTATAGATTGTCAGAGAAAAATCACATCTTCATATGGGTTCTCTTTACCAGACAGATTTAGGCTTTGGAAAACATTTATTTATTTATTTTTTAGACAGAGTCTCACTGTCGCCCAAGCAGGAAGAAAAACTTTTTGTTCTAAAACATTTTCTGTCCAAAAAAAGGCTTAGCAGCATGATTTAGGAAGGTCTTATCCTTTTGAGATTATCTAGCATTGCATATAGTTCAGCTCAGTGATGCAGTGATTTCATTTTTTTACATCTCAATTATATGTATAGATTATATATATATTCATATATAGTTCTATGTGCAAATTTTATATACAGATCTTCCACAAATCTCAGTGGGATATCTCAATAAACAGATCGTAAGCCAAAAATACCATAAGTAGAAAATTGATTTAATTTTTCAACAAACCCCCTGTAAAGTCAAGGAGTTATATGTCCAAATATTGTATTTCAGTGACCTTCTGTGTGTGTGTGTGTATTATATATGCACACACACAAATATATACATATATACCTATATGTACATATATACATACCTATATATGTATAAACATATATACTCACTCTATGCATTATTCACTCCGATATTTCTATTCTATTCTTTATCTTTTTTTTATTTTTTTTTAAAGACAGGTACTTAACCACTAAAATAGTTTGAAATTATTATTATAGTCTCTGGAGTCATACTGCTTGAAACAACTAAATCTTTCTTGACGTTCTAGTATTACCCAATGGCTACTGGCATCTGAGTCTCAGATTCTGTCTTTATCTTTGAAATGAATCAGGGAAAGAAATAAGAAAACTTTCCTCCTACCTAACCTGTCTCATGCTTTCTTCTGTAGTGTAAGTACTCTCACTGACTTTATTGAAGTATCTCACTTCTCCCACCGCAAATACAAGTTCAACACAGTGTCCAGTTTCATGGAGGAGTTTCCCATGCTTTATTGTTTTGATTTTGCTGTACATACACACACATGCACACACATGTGTGTATATACAGATATGTATACATACACACATGCATATGTGTGTGTGTGTGTGTGTGTGTGTGTATATATGCATAATAAATTTCTCCCTTCTATAGTTCTCCAGGGCTGATTTTAGGAGCAGAAGACCATAGCTTGAACTTGATTATCATCTTGGCAGCTACAGGTAGGGTACTAAACTTATAAAGATTTTAAGGTTAATTGATATTGTGAAAATATTATGTTCCCAATCAATATATAGGCTTAGTGATTGCCTTGAGGATGAGAATTGAAATGTAAATTTACAATAATCTAGTTGGATTAATACCAACTTAACTGTAACAGTATGCAAAACTTTTACCCCTACATAGCTTTATTTCCTTATTTCCTCTCCTCCTTCATGAATTTATTGACATACAAATTGTATCTTCATATACAGTGTACACATTGTACACATCAATACAGATTTATATTTATTTCTTTATCAAGTTGTCTTTTAATCACATAAGGAATTTTAAAAGTTGCAAACAAAATCTGCATTTATACTGTCTTTTATATTTACCTGTGTCGTTACCTTTACTGGTGTTCTATGTTTCTTCATGTGGATTTGATTTACTGTATAGTGCCCTTACATTTCATCCTGAAGGACTCACTTTAATATTCCTTGTTTGACATATTTGCTGCAACAAATTCTCTCAGTTTAGAAAAAAATTGGGGAATATTTTTATTTCTACTTCAATTTTGGAGGATACTATGTTGGATATAGTATTGTTAGCTGATGGCCATTTTCTTTCAGCATTTTGAACAAGTCATCCCAGTGCCTTTAGACATCTTTGGTTTCCAAATGAAAATCAGCTGTTAATAATATTGAAGCCTCCTTTTATGTCCTGAGTTGCTTCTTTGCATATTATCTATTTCTCTTTTTACATTATGTTAATGAAATTTCTAGGAGTGGATCTTTTAGGGATTATCTTACTTGTAGTTTTCTGAGGCTCTTTAATGTGAAGATTGATTGTTTTAACTAAATATTTGGTGTTTTGGGCCGTTTTTCTTTAAATACTCTGTTAATTTATCTTTCTTCTTGTGCAACTCCCAGTGTTATGCTAAATGATTGTATCTCACTGATCTCTGAGGTTCTGTTTATTTTCTTCACTCTGTTTTCCTTCTCTCCCTCAAACTTTACAATCTCAATTTTCCTATATTCAAGTTCACAGGCTTTCTTCTGCTGCTTCTTTCTCCTGAGAGCCTTATGTGAATTTATTTTAGTTATGGTGTTTTTCAACTCCAGAATGTCTGATTTTTTTTCTTAAGTAATTTCTATCTATTTTTTGATGTTCTCTATTTCATGTTTCTATAAGTAATTTCTATCTATATTTTGATGTTCTCTATTTCAAAGATCCTTTGGGTCTTTAGGGATGATTTTATTTACTTCTTTGCATATAGTTTAAATAGCTGGTTCAAAATCATTGTCTAGAAAGTCCAACATCTGGGTTTCCTCAGCAACTGTTTCTATAGATTTTATAAATTTTTTCTTATGTATTGGCCATACTCTCTGGTTTCTTTGTGTGTCTCATGATTTTTATTGAAATGTAACGTTTTAAGTCATAAGGTGTCATGAATTTGATAAGAAGATTCTACTTTCTCTCCAAGGTTCTTGTTTCTTTATTGACATTCCTGAATTAATTTTGTAAGATTTATATTCTTTGTTAAGTGTAGGCATTGAAGTTTCTGCTCCATTAGCTTAGTGGTCACCCAATAATTGAAAACAGGTGTTTAAAATGCCTGCCACCAACAAGTCCACAGTCTTTGATGTGGTGCTCAGCATGCATATTTGGCTGGGACTTCTCCACTTAGGTAGTTTATAACTCTGCTTTAGCCTTGAATTCCTGCTTGTACTCAGAGACTCATAGTAATAAGAGGTGAGAGTTTAGGGTCTTCTCAAGTGTCTTCTGAGCATGCACGCGTACACCTATGTATATGTATGACCTTCTAGATCCCCATAAATATGTTAACGTTTATCAAACTCCAATGGACATCTTATTCCCCAGCTATTTCTTTGAACATTTTGTTTATTGTTTGGCCTAAATTATTTTTCACTGCCTTAGGTCACTGTGGAGTTAAGCAATCACCCATAGAGGTTTCAGAAAAATGCCCTCAGGAAAAGAACTTTTTCCACTGTGTGAGACCTGAGTCAGGTCAATTAAAAATAACCTGGGAGTGAGATCTATCAGATAATCACCACATAGTTCAATTAATGACAAACCTCTGGGAATGGCTCTTTAAAGTAGCTTCAACCCTGTTCTTTCCCTTCCCACTAGCTTCCAAGCTGCTGGTTTTCACTATGATTTCAGGCTATTGGTATTTATTTTGCTCCAAAGCTGGAGAAAAGGGGTGGAAATAGGACAAGTTACAATGCTGTTATAAATAAAGTTTCAGTGCCGCAAAAGAAATAGCACTCGAGGGGGGCGGAGCAAGATGACCGAACAGGAACAGCTCCAGTCTCCAACTGCCAGCGCGAGTGACACAGAAGACCGGTGATTTCTGCATTTTCAACTGAGCCTCTGCTGCTGATACCCAGGCAAACAGGGTCTGGAGTGGACCTCAAGCAAGGAAAATTATCAAACAGGAAGGACACCTACACCAAAACCCCATCAGTACATCACCATCATCAAAGACTATTAGAGGGCAGATAAAACCACAAAAGATGGGGAAAGCAGGGCAGAAAAGTTTGGAAATTCAAAATAAGAGCCGCGATCTCCCCGGGCAAGGAGAGCTACAGCTCATCGCCAGAAGCAACTGGATCGTAGCTGACGGGAGGAATCGATTTTGACGAGATGAGAGAAGAAGGTTTGAATCCATCAAATTTCTCAGAGCTGAAAAAGGAGGAATTATACCCAGCGAAAGAAACTAAAAATCTGAAAAAAGTGGAAGAATTGATGGCTAGAGTAATTAATGCAGAAGGTCAGCAACTTAAATGAAAGAGATAAAACCCGCTATATACGAAATAACAGTGACAAATGGCCGCTTCAGTAACCGACTAACACCAACTGGAGCAGTGAGTAATGGCATGTATTGATGACCAAATGAATGAAATGAAGCGAAGAGAAACTAAAAGCAGTGCAAAGAAAAAGAAATGAACAAAGCCCGTGTAAGAGGCGTATGGGGATTAGGTAAAAGACTAAATTTACGGCCTGATTAAGCCTGGAAAGTGAGTGGTATAACGGAACCAAGTTGGAAAAACACTCTTCGCATTACTGGTCCAGGAGAACTTCCCAACCTAGTAGGGCAGGCCAACATTCAAATCCATGGGAATCCAGAGAACGCCACAAAGATACTCCTCGAGAGCAACTCCAAGACACATACACCAAGCTGGGGATTCACCAAAGTTGAAATTAAAGGAAAAATCTCATATGGCAGCCAGAGAGAAAGGTCAGTTACCTACAAAGGGAAGCCCATCGGGGACTAACAGCAGATCTCTCGGCAGAAACTCTACAAGCCAGAAGAGTGGGGGCTAACATTCAACACTTTTAAAGTGAAAGAATTTAAAACCCTGCAGAATTTTACATCCAGCCAAATCCAAGTTTCATGAAGGAGAACAAAAATCCTGGCAGATAAGCAAATGTATCTTGCCCACTAGGCTCCTGCCTTTACAAGGACCCTGAAGGAAGTACCCAACATGGAAAGGAACAACTGCAGCTCAGCCATTGCAAAACATGCCAAAATGTAAAGACCACTGAGCGCCAGGAAGAAACTGCATCAACTAACGAAGAGCAAAAATACAACCAGCACATCATAATGGCAGGATCAAGTTCACACATAACAACTAACTCCTAAATGTAAATGGACTAAATGCTCCAAATTAAAAGACACAGACTGGCAACTGGATAAAAGAGCTTAAGACCCACTAGCTCACTGCATTCAGGAGGACCCTAACCTCACACACACAGAGACATAAGCATAGGCTCAAAAATAAAGGGGATGGAGGAAGATTTTACCAAGCAAAATATGGAGAACAAAAAGCAACCAGTCTCTGATAAACAGACTTTTAAACCATCAAAGATCAAAAAGAGACAAAGAAGGCCATTGGCATAATGGTAAAGGATCAATTCAACAGGAAGAGCTAACTATCCCAAATATACATGCACCTAACAAGTTATAGGAGCACCAGATTCATAAAGCAAGTCCTTAGAGACTTACAGTGACTTCTAGACTCCTACAATAATAATGGGGAGACTTCAACACTCCACTGTCAACATTAGGATATGGGTCAACGAGACAGAAAAAGTTAACAAGGATATCCAGGAATTGAACTCATCTCTGCAGCAAGGCAGACCCAATAGACATCTATAGAACTCTCCACCCCAAATCAACAGAATATACATTCTTTCTCAGCACCATCGTACTTACTCCAAAATTTAATTCATAATTGGAAGTAAAGCACTCCTCAGCAAAATGTACAAGAACAGAAATTATAAAACAAACCGTCTCAGACCACAGTGCAATCAAACTAGAACTCAGGACTAAGAAACTCAATCAAAACTGCTCAACTACGGAAACTGAACAACCTGCCCTGAATGAGACTACCGGGTACATAACGTATCGAAGGTAGAAATAAAGATGTTCTGAAACCAATGAGAACAAAGATACAAATATACCAGAATCTCTGGGACACATTTGGAAGCAGTGTAGAGGGAAATTTATAGCACTAAATGCCCACAAGAGAGCAGGAAAGATCTAAAATTGACACTCTAATATCACAAATCAAGAAAAGAACTAGAGAAGCAAGAGAGCAAACATATTCCTGAAAATGCTAGCAGAAGGCAAGAAATAACTAAGATCAGAGCAGAACTGAAGGAGATAGAGACACAAAAACCCTCCAAAATCAGTCAATAATAATGAATCCAGGAGTTGGTTTTTGAAAAGATCAACAAACTTCGATAACCATACCAAAGCAAGACTGAAGAAGAAAAGAGAGAAGAACTCAAATGGACGGAATTAAAATTACAAAGGATATCACCACCGGACCTACAGAAATACGCAAACTACCATCAGAGAATACTATAAAACACCTCTACGCAAATAAACTGGAAAACTTAGAAGAAATGGATAATTTCTGACACTTACTAATTTCCAAGACTAAACCACAGGAAGCATAGTTGAACTCTGAATAGACTGATAATAGCAGGCTCTGAAATGGAGGCACAATTAATAGCCTACCAACCAAAAGTCTAATCAGATGGATTCACAGCTGAATTCTACCAGAGGTACACAAGGAGCGTACCATTCCTCTGAAACTCTTCCAATCAATAGAAAAGAGGGAATCCTCCCTAACCATTTCCAGGAGGCCAACATCATCCTGATGCCTGGCAGAGACACAAAAAAGAGAATTTTAGACCAATATCCCTGATGAAATACTGATGCAAAAAATCCTCAATAAAATACTGGCAAAACTGGATTCAGCAACACATTGAAAAGCTTATCCACCATGATCAAGTGGGCTTCATCCCTCACAAGGCTGGTCTAACATTCGCAAATCAATAAACATAATCCAAATATATAAATGATGAAACTAAAAGACAAGAACCACATGATTATCTCAATAGATGCAGAAAAGGCTTTGACAAATTCAACAGCCCTTCATGCTAAAACGCCTTCAATAAAATCTGGTATTGATGAACGTACTTCAAAATAATAAGAGCGGTCAAGGTGACAAACCTTACAATATCATACTTAATGGGCAAAACTGGAAAAATTCCCTTTGAAAACGGGCATAGTATTAGATGCCCTCACCACTCCTATTCAACATAGTAAGTTAAAGTTCTGGCTAGGGCAATCAGGCAAGAGAAAGGAAATCAAGGGTATTCCAGTTAGAAAGAAGAAATCAAATTGTCCCTGTTTGCAGATGATATTAATGATTACCTTATTTAGAAAACCCCATTGTCTCAGCCCAAAAACTCTTGCCGATAAGAAACTTCAGCAAAGCCTCAGGATACAAAATTAATGTGCAAAAATCACAAGCATCTTATACACCAGCAATAGACAAACAGAGAGCCAACCAGGAATGAACTCCATTCAAATTGCTTCAAAGAGAATAAAATACCCAGGAATCCAACTTGCTAAGGGATGGAAGGACCTCTGGCGAGAACTACAAACCACTGCCTGGGAAATGTAAAGAGGACACACAAACAAATGGAAGAACATACCATGCCCATGACAGGAAGAATTAATATCGTGAAAATGCAGCCATACTGCCCAAGCAATTTATAGATTCAATGCCATCCCCATCAAGCTATCAAATGACTTCTTCACAGAATTGAAAACTGCTTAAGGTTCATATGGAACCAAAAGTTATTTCTGCATCTCCAAGACAATCCTAAGTCGTTAGAACAAAGCTGGAGGCATCACATCAATTGACTTCAAACTATACTACAAGGCTATGGTAACCAAAACAGCAGACACATGGTACGAAAATGCAAAACAGAGATATAGACCAATGGAACAGAACAGAGTCCTCAGAAATAATACTCCCACATCTATAGCCATCTGATCTCACAAACCTGAGAGAAAATAACAAGAAATGGGAAAGGATTCCCTATTTAATAAATGGTGCTGAAAAATTACAGCCATCAGTAGAAAGCTGAAACTGGATCCTTTCCTTACTCCTTCTATATTTAGTAAAAAAATTAATTCAAGACATTGAGACTTAATGTTAGGACCTAATACTCATAAAACTGAGAAAACCGAAAGTAGTACCATTCAGGAGACATAGGCATGCAAAAGCACTCGCCCAAACATCAAAAGCAACGGCAAAAACGACAAAATGGGATCTCATTAAACTAAAGAGCTTCTGCACAGCAAGAAACTACCATCAGGAGGAACAGGCAAACCTACAAGCAGCATGGGGAGAGAAAAATTTTTTGCAATCTTACTCATCTGACAAAGGCTACATCCAGAACCCATTAAAGAACTCAAACAAATCTCTTACAAGAAAAACAACAACCCCATCAAAAAGTAAAGGATATGAACAGACATTTCCCTGCTACATTCACAGCCAGACATACATGAAAAGATGTCACATCATCACTGGCCATCAGGAGAAATGCAACAAACCATAACAGATACCGCCAATTGTGTTGAATGGCGATCATTAAAAAAGCTAAAACAACAGGTGCTGGAGAGGATGTGGGAGAATAGGAACACTTTTACACCGGTTGGTGGACTGTAAACTAGTTCAACCATTATGGAAAACAGTATGGCTTATCCTCAAGGATCAGACCGGAGATGCATTCGAAGGCGACCTGCCATCCTGTATTACTGTATATACCCAATATAAATTATGCTGCTATAAAGACACATGGCACACGCATGCCGCGGCACTAGCTCGCCAATAGCAAAGACTTGGAATCAACCCAAACGTCCGAACAGTGACAGATTGATATGAAATGTGGCACATATACACCATGGAATACTATGCAGCCATAAAAAGGATGAGTTTCAGTGCTTTAGGGACATTGATGCAGCTGTTCACCGCACCTTAGCAAGCAAGCAAACTATCACAGAACAGAAAAACTAAACAATTCACATGTTCTCACCATAGGTGGAACTTCAACAATGAGATCACTCTTGACCTCAGGAAGGGAAATCACACACCGGGCCCATCATGTAGAGGGTGGGAGGGATTGCATTTGGAGTTATACCTTGATGTAAATGGGACAGCCGATGGGTGCAGCACACCACATGGCATAAGCATATATGTGGAAATGGAAACTTGCATCAAGTGCAATACGTACCCTACAACTTAAAGTATAATAATAATAAAATTAAAAAAAAAAAAAAAAAGAACTAGCACTGAATATAAAATTTTTCTAGCAGCGCCATTTACTTCTATAGAAGGGTGCACCCTCACAGATGGAGCAATGGTGACCACACACCTGGGCAAGAGAGGGAAAAGTGTTCTTATTCCTGATGCACGTGGCCCCTACTGCTGTGTCGGTCCCCTATTGGCTAGGGTTAGACAGCACAGACTACACTAATTCTGATTGGCTAATTTAAAGAGAGTGATGGGGTGAGTGGTTTGATGGGAAAAATGTTTCTGGCAGAGCAGGAAATCGGAATGAGTCAGGGTGGAGAATGAGTCAGGGTGGAGCTGGTGATCGAAAAAGGTTGCTTTATGAGAAAGTGAAGTTTAAAAGTAGAAGGCAAAGAGTTGAACATAGGGACATGTTGATTCTTTGAAGAGAAATTTAGAACTCATATTTATCAATGCCATTGAATGCATCTTCTTACTTAGATTCAGTCATATTCATTTAATAAACACTCCCTGAATTTTTGCAATCCTTTGGTTAATCTGTGGAGTTCTGAAAATGTCAATTCTGACCATTTATGTTAGTGTTCTCTTTGCTTTTATGAATGAGAGTGTTACTGGAAAGGGACCCTAATCCAGACCCCAAGAGATGGTTCTTGGACCTTGTGCAAAAATGAATTCAGGTCAAGTCCATAGAGTAAAGTAAAAGCAAGTTTATTAAGAAAGCAAATAAATAAAAAAATGGCTACTCCATAGGCTGAATAGCAAAATGGGCTGACCAACTAAGAATGTTTAAAGTTAATTATTGATTATATGCTAAACAAGGGGTGGATTATTCATGAGTTTTTTGGGAAAGAGGCCAGGCCAGCAATTCCCAGAACTGAGGATTCCTCCCTTTTTTAGACCATATATGATAACTTTCTGATGTTGGCATGGCATTTGTAAACTGTCTTGGCACTGGTGGGAGTGTCTTTTAGCATGCAAATGCATTATAACTCACTTATAATGAGCAGCAAGGATGACCAGAGGTCACTTTCATTGCCATCTCAGTTTTGGTGGGTTTTGGCTGGCTTCTTTACTGCAACCTGTTTTATTGGCAAGTTCTTTGCAACCTGTATCTTGCACTTGTCAGGCCTCTGAGCCCAAGCTAAGCCATCACTTGGTATTTAGCTCCTGGTTTTACCTCAAATCACCACCCTTAAGTCTCTCTTGAAGTGGATAGAATATCTTTAGTGGTAAGCACCCCCCACCCCTTCTCTCTGTGTTCTCCACTTTCCTGGGGGCAAGCACCTCCCACCCCTCTCCACTTTCCTGGGGAGAAAATACCCCCCACCCCTTCTCTCCGTGTCTCTACCCTTCTCTTTAAACTTGCCTCCTTCACTATGGGCAACCTTCCACCCCCCATTCCCCCTTCTTCTCCCTTAGCCTGTGTTCTCAAGAACTTAAAACCTCTTCAACTCTCGCCTGACCTAAAACTTAAACATGTTATTTTCTTCTGCAATACTGCTTGGCCCTAATACCAACTTGACAATAGTTTCAAGTAGCCAGAAAACGGCACTTTTGATTTTTCCATCCTACAAGATCTAAATAATTCTTGTCATATAATGGGCAAACGGTCTGAGGTGCCTGACGTCCAGGCATTCTTTTACACATCAGTCCCTCCCTAGTCTCTGTTCCCAATGCAATTTGTCCCAAATCTTCCTTCTTTCCCTCCTGCCTGTCCCCTCAGCCCCAACCCCAAGCGTCGCTGAGTCTTTCCTCTTTCCAATCTTCCTTTTCTACAGACCCATCTGACCTCTCCCCTCCTCCCCAGGCTGCTCATCGCCAGGCTGAGCTAGATCTCAATTCTTCCTCAGCCTCTGCTCCCCCACCCTATAATTATTTTATCACTTCCCCTTCACGTACCCGGTCCGGTCCGGCTTACAGTTTTGTTCCATGACTAACCCTCCCCCACCTGCCCAGCAATTTCCTCTTAAAAAGGTGGCTGGAGCTAAAGGCATAGTCAAGGTTAATGCTCCTTTTTCTTTATCTGACCTCTCCCAAAGCAGTTAGTGTTTAGGCTGTTTTTCATCAAATATAAAAACCCAGCCCAGCTCATGGCCCGTTTGGCAGCAACCCTGAGACGCTTTACAGCCCTAGACCCTGAAAGGTCAGAGGGCCGTCTTATTCTCAATATGCATTTTATTTTATTACCCAATCTGCTCCCGACATTAAATAAAGCTCCAAAAATTAAATTCTGGCCCTCAGACCCCACAATAGGACTTAATTAAACTCACCTTCAAGTTGTACAATAATACAGTAGAGACAGCCAAGTAGCAATGTATTTCTGAGTTGCAATTCCTTGCCTCCAGAAACCCCAGCCACATCTCCAGCGCACAAGAACTTCAAATGCCTAAGCCACAGTGGTCAGGCGTTCCTTCAGGATCTCCTCCCCTGGGATCTTCCTTCAAGTGCCGGAAATCTCGCTTCTGGGTCAAGGAATGCCTGCAGCCCGGGATTCCTCGTAAGCTGTGTCCCATCTGTGCAGGACCCCACTGAAAATCAGACTGTTCAACTCACCTGGCAGCCACTCCCAGAGCCCCTGGAACTCTGGCCCAAGGCTCTCTGACTGACTCCTTCCCAGATCTTCTGAGCTTAGTGGCTGAAGACTGACGCTGCCCAATCGCCTCAGAAGCCCCCTAGACCATCACGGACACCGAGCTTCAGGTAACTCTCACAGTGGAGGATAAGTCCATCCTTTTCTTAATCAATACGGAGGCTACCCACTCCACATTACCTTCTTTTCAAGGGCCTGTTTCCCTTGCCTCCATAACCATTGTGGGTATCGATGGTCAGGCTGCTAAACCTCTTAAAACTTCCCAACTCTGGTGCCAACTTGGACAATATTCTTTTATGCACTCCTTTTTAGTTATCCCCACCAGCCCAGTTCCCTTTTTTGGTCGAGACATTTTAACTAAATTATCTGCTTCCCTGACTATTCCTGGGCTACAGCCACATCTCATTGCCACCCTTCTTCCCAACCCAAAGCCTCCTTATGTCTTCCTCTTGTATCCCCCACCTTAATCCACAAGTATAGGATACCTCCACTCCCTTCTTGGCAACAAATGATGCACCCCTTACCATCCCATTAAAACCTAATCACCCTTACTCCGTGCAATGCCAATATCCCATCCCACAGCACGCTTTAAAAGGATTAAAAACTATTATCACTTGCCTATTACAGCATGGCCTTTTAAAGCCTATAAACTCTCCTTACAGTTCCCCCATTTTACCTGTCCAAAAACCAGACAAGCCTTACAGGTTAGTTCAGGATCTGCGCCTTATCAACCAAATTGTCTTGCCTGTCCACCCCATGGTGCCAAACCCATATACTCTCCTATCCTCAATACCTCCCTCCATATCCCCTCCATAACCCATTATTCTGTTCTGGATCTCAAACATGCTTTCTTTACTATTCCTTTGCACCCTTCATCCCAGCCTCTCTTTGCTTTCACTTGGACTGACCCTGACACTCATCAGCTCAGCAAATTACCTGGACTGTACTGCTGCAAGGCTTCACAGACAGCCTCCATTACTTCATTCAAGCCCAAATTTATTCTTCATTCATTACCTATCTCATCATAATTCTTCATGAAAACACATGTGCTCTCCCTGCTGATCATGTCCAGCTAATCTCCCAAACCCCAACCCCTTGTACAGAACAACAACTCCTTTCCTTCCTGGGCATGGTAGGATACCTTCACCTTTAGATACCTGGTTTTACCATCCTAACAAAACCATTATATAAACTCACAAAACCAAACCTAGCTGACCCCATAGATCCTAAATCCTTTCACCACTCCTCTTTCTGTTCCTTAAAATCAGCCCTAGAAGCTGCCCCCACAGTAGCTCTCCCTAACTCATCCCAACCCTTTTCATTACATACAGCCAAAGTGCAGGGTTGTGTGATTAGAGTTGTTACACAAGAGTCAGGACCATGCCCTGTAGTCTTTCTGTCCAAACAACTTGACCTTACTGTTTTAGCCTAGCCCTCATGTCTCCGTGCAGTGGCTACTGCCGCCCTAATACTTTTAGAGGCCCTCAAAATCACAGACTATGCTCAACTCACTCTCTACAGTTCTCATAACTTCCAAAATCTATTTTCTTCCTCACACCTGACATATATACCTTCTGCTCCCCAGCTCCTTTAGCTGTACTTACTCTTTGTTGAGTCTCCCACAATTACCATTGTTCCTGGCCTGGACTTTAATCTGGCCTCCCACATTATTCCGGATACCACACCTGACCCCCATGACTGTATCTCTCTGATCCACCTGACATTCACTCCGTTTCCCCATGTTTCCTTCTTTCCTGTTCCTTACCCTGATCACACTTGGTTTATTGATGGTAGTTTCACTAGGCCTAATTGCCACAAACCAGCAAAGGCAGACTATGCTGTAGTATCTCCACATCTATCACTGATGCTACCACTCTGTCCCCCTCCACTACCTCTCAGCAAGCTGAACTCATTGCCTTAACTTGAGCCCTCACTCTTGCAAAGGGACTACACGTCAATATTTATACTGACTCTAAATATGCCTTCCATATCCTGCCCCACCATGCTGTTATATGGGCAGAAAGAGGTTTCCTCACTAGACAAGGGTCCTCCATCATTAATTCCTCTTAAATAAAAACTCTTCTCAAGGCCACTTTAGTTCCAAAGGAAGCTGGAGTCATTCACTGCAAGGGCCATCAAAAGGCATCAGATCCCATCGCTCAGGGCAACGCTTATGCTGATAAGGTAGCTAAATTGCAGCTAGTGTTCTAACTTCTGTCCGTCACGGTCAGTTTTTCTCCTTCTCATTGGTCACTCCTACCTACTCCCCCGCTGAAACTTCTACCTATCAATCTCTTCCCACACAAGGCAAATGGTTCTTGGATCAAGGATAATATCTCCTTCCAGCCTCACAGGCCCATTCTATTCTATCATCATTTCATAACTTCTTCCATATAGGTTGCAAGCTGCTAGCCCGCCTCTTAGAACCTCTCATTTCCTTTCCATTGTGGAAATCTGTCCTCAAGAAAATCACTTCTCAGTGTTCCATATGTTATTCTACTGCTCCTCAAGAATTTCTCGGGCCCCCTCCCTTCCCTACACATCAAGCTCAGGGATTTGCCCCTGCCCAGAACTGGCAAATTGACTTTACTCACATGCATCTAGTCAGGAAACTAAAATACCTCTTGGTCTGGGTAGACACTTTCACTGGGTGGGTAGAGACCTTTCCCACAGGGTCTGAGAAGGCCACCACGGTCATTTCTTCCTTTCTGTCAGACATCATTCCTCAGTTTGGCCTTCCCATAGTGGACCAGCCTTTATTAGTCAAATCACCCAAGCAGTTTTTCAGGCTGTTGGTATTCAGTGAAACCTTTATATCCCTTACCATCCTCAATCTTCAGGAAAAGTAGAATGGACTAATTGTCTTTTAAAAACACACCTCACCAAGATCAGTCACCAACTTGAAAAGGACTGGACAATACTTTTACCACTTGCCCTTCTCAGAATTCGGGCCTGTACTCGGATGCTACAGGGTACAGCCCGTTTAAGCTCCTGTATAGATGCTCCTTTTTATTAGGCCCCAGTCTCATTCCAGACACCAGACCAACTTGGACTGTGCCCCAAAAAACTTGTCATCCCTATGTCTTCTGTCTAGTCACACTCCTATTCACCATTCTCAACTACTCATAAATGCCCTAACTTGTTTACACTGCCGATTTACACTGTTTCTCCAAGCCATCACAGCTGATATCTCCTGGTGCTATCCCTAAAACTGCCACTCTTAACTGCCTCTTAAAGTAAATAAATAATCTTTGCTGGCAGGGCTATGCTGAACCTCCTTAGGCACTCTCTATTTGGATGTCCTGGGTCCTCCCAATTCTTAGTCCTTTAATGTCTATTTTTCTCCTTGTCTTACTCTATTCTTTTTTCAATTCATACAAAACCACATCTAGGCCATCACCAATAATTCTATACAACAAATGTTTCTTCTAACAACCCCACAATATCATCCTTTACCACAAAATCTTCCTTCAGCTTAATCTCTCCCACTCTAGGTTCCCACGCCACCCCTAACCCTGCTCAAAGCAGCCCTGAGAAATATCGCCCATTATCTTTCCATACCACCTCCCAAAACTTTCACTGCCCCAACACTTTACCACTATTTTGTTTTATTTTTCTTATTAATATAAGAAGACAGGAATGTCAGGCCTCTGAGCCCAAGCTAAGCCATCATATCCCCTGTGACCTGCAGGTATACATCCAGATGGCCTGAAGCAACTGAAGATCCACAAAAGAAGTGGAAATAGCCTTAACAGATAACATTCCACCATTGTAATTTGTTTCTGCCCCACCCTAACTGATCAATGTACTTTGTAATCCTCTCCACCCTTAAAAAGGTTCTTTGTAATTCTCCCCACCCTTGAGAATGTACTTTGTGAGATCCACCCCCTGCCTGCAAAACATTGCTCCTAACTCCACCGCCTATCCCCAAAGCTATAAGAACTAATGATAATCCCACCATGCTCGCTGACTCTGTTTTCAGACTCAGCCTGCCTGCACCCAGGTGAAATAAACAGCTTTATTGCTCACACAAAGCCTGTTCGGTGGTCTCTTCACAAAGACAGTTGAGACAGTACTGGCTATCTCATCCTGTGATGTAGAATGCCTAACCTCCTGGGAATGCAGTCCAGTAGGTTTCAGCCTTATTTTTTCCAGTCCCTATTCAAGATGGAGACTCTCTATTTTGAATGCCTCTGACAAGAGGATTCCCAGAGTTCCTTTTTTCACCATTTTTACTCACAGATCTGTCTATTTCTGTTTTTTGAAAAATAAAAAAATAATCACTTTCTTTGATACCCTGCATTGAAGTCATTTTTTCCTCATAATTTTACATAAGATTTTAATTTGGCCACGATTTTTATTTGTACTTTGTGAAACTAAAACACTTCAGAGCAAGGCAACTCCCTGCGAGGTAACAGGAGCCATGCTTCTCTGAGTGCAGAGTGGAAAAAATGGCCAGAAAATATTTCCAATAGACCTCTGAGCAGTCACAAAGAGATAGAAGAATATCTAGCTAAGCAGTACTTGACACCCTGGCTTTCACAGATTCTAAGTGTGCTATTCCCTCTACCTCTGTCCTTTGAAATGCTAATTAGCAGATTAACCACCTTTCACAGATCTTTAAGTACTTTTTCTCCTTAATTTAAAGGTCTTTGTTCTGTGAGATCTGAAAGGAAGTCGATGACAGACTCAAAAAATTCTCACTTCCTCTTGTTGCTTCTGGGATGCATTTGTTTATTTAAAGCTTGGGGCAGATGTCTGCCTGGAGTTTAATACAGTTGTAGCCATTTCCTCTGAAAAAGTTTCCCAGCCTCTCAAGACTTTCGTTCACTTTTGCCTTCCCAACACATGCTTGCATTGCACATGGTTATACTCTGTACCTTTTACTACCATTTAAAAATTATCATTTTACTTTTCAGTATTCCCTAGTAGACCATACATTTTTCCAGGTCAGTGGTTATGTTTGGTTTTATCAATGCCCTGAGTGTAGTATGAAGTCAGTAAATGACTGTTGATTTACCCCTTCATTGATTAATTGATTTAAAATATAGATTTATGAAAGTCATAATCATAATTTTGATATTATACTGACAAAATAAAACTCTTCTGACTCCCAGAAACAAAATTCAATTAAAATGACATCTGATTGGCAATTCTGCTTTGCTTTAGCTGTTATTTAAAAATTTCAAAACTAGAAGTGTTGGAATTTGAAGCAAGGCAATGAGAAAATATAAAACACTTAGAAAGAACATAATTGATAGTTTAGTTTGAAACAAAGCTAAACTTTTTTTTTTTTTTTAATGAGACAGAGGAAGACATAGACAAAGAAGAGAGAGAGAGAAACCAGCAGCAGAAGAAAGAGAGATAACAAATAGATTCCAAATTTAGAGGGGATGGAAATGAAAGGAGAAATAGAAGAGAAACAAAAATGGCTATAACTACTTTACTTTAATTTTTAATATTTATTGGATTATTCATTTTAAATTGATTGATGTCTTTCAAAATTATTTTTATTAACAGTTTAATCTTAAATGTGACAGAATTAGTTAGAACATACATGGTATAGCTATTGACAAAAGTATCTTTAAAATCTGGGAAAAATGATAAATAGGGTGTGATATTAAGACATCCTGAGTACAAGACAAATGTTCCCATGTCTCTTAGCTGTGTCACATCAAATGGTATGTACTTTGTAAAATAACATTTTTTATTCTTAATTTATTCTGAAACTTAAAAGAGGAATTTCTGACTCTAAAACAACAGAGTAAAAGCTATATTCTTCCTCAAACCTAGTTTTATTGTACTGCTTGTGTGGACTCTTAGTTCATATGGCTCTGGAATTTGAACACATTCCTACTGATATTTATATGAAAGCTCTTAAATTCTAAGAAATTGATTGAGGAAGGGGGAACAGTGTAAATAATGATACTGTTACATGACAGAGTAGGTTTTATGAAATGCATTTGCCAAACTGAAATGGTATGAATTTAACAAAGCTAATAATTACTTCTGAGATCCAAACTGCATATATGTACCCATGTGTACACACTTTTGTGGATGTATTGGCAGGGGGTGTGAAACAGAGCTTCTAAAGTAGGCATCAAAGAAGGCAGAAACAAATATAATTTATAATTTAATTTGCCTGACTTTAAGTTCCTTACCCTTTTGTGCAAAAGGTGAGACAAATATAGACATCACAATATTAACTGTGCCGGAATATAATGTGAATCAAGATAAACTGTAAAGCACAATGTGAGATCAGAACAGACAAGAGTATAACATCTCCATGGGGATAGAGAGAAATTTTAATAAAAGACAGGACATTGCACTTGGAGTTAGGTAGCATGAAGTGGCCCCATCACAGCATTGTTATTACTTTCTCTAGCAAACTGCATCAGCCCCAGGTGCTATACTATAGTAAAATGTTTCTTATGCTTGGAACTATTTTTTTCTAAAAAGCTGATGTAAGAAATTGCCTGTTAACCTCCTCATAGGTTTCTGTAAAATATTGAGTAGATGTAGATAGGAATAGCTTTGCAACTCCTCTTTACCACCTGCAATATAAGGATCTGAGCCCATTTGACTTTAAAACTCCCAAGTACACTTCCTCTCTGTTGTAGCACTTATAAATGAATGACACAGAGGTTTCCCCCAGGTAATTCTGCTTCTCCAAAATTGCTTGGTTGACATGTTATTCTTCCCTCCTTCTCCTCAGAGTTCTTGTGAATTTCTCAACTAGAAGACAGGGACTCTTTACGTAGTTAAATCTGAATACTTATTAGACACTTGGGAGGGGCAATGAAAGAGCTTTTGGGAAACTGGTAATATTTTATGTCCTGATTCGTTTTCTCATTGTGTGAGTATGTTTAGCCTGTGAAAAAATCACTGAGTTTTTCACTTATGTGCATATCTTACTGTGCTTTCTGTTGTTTGTCACAGAATACCTGAAACTGGGTGGTATAGTTTGGCTCTGCGTCCCTACCCAAATCTCACCTTAAATTGTATTAATCCTCATGTGTCATAGGAGGGACCCAGTGAAAAGTAATTGAATCATGGGGGCAGGTTTTTCCCATGCTGTTCTTGTGATAGTGAATAAGTTTCATGAGATGTGATGGTTTTATAAGGGGGAGTTCCCCTGTACACACTCTCTTCCCTGCCACCATGTAATATGTGACTTTGTTCCTCCTTTGCCTTTCTCCATGATTGGGAGGCCTCCCCAACCATGTGGAATTGTGAGTCAATTAAACCTGTTTCCTTTACAAATTACCCAGTCTTGGGTATGTCTTTATTAGCAGTGTGAGAACAGACTAATACAGTAAATGGTTATCAGGAATAGGGTGCTGCTGTAAAGATACTTGAAAATGTGGACGTGACTTTAGAACTAGGTAACAAGCAGAGGTGGAACAGATTTGAGGGCTCAGAAGAAGACAGAAAAATGTGGGAAAGTTTGGAACTTCCTAGAGAGTTGGAGGGCTCAGAAGACAGGAAGATGTGGGAAAGTTTGAAACTTCCTAGAGATCTGTGGAATTTTGAACTTGAGAGAGGTAATTTAGTGTGTCTTGTGGAAGAAGTTTCTAGTCTATAAAGCATTCAACAGGTAGCAGTGCATGAAAGTTTGAAAAATGTGCAGCCTGATAATGCAATAAAAACAAAAAACCCATTTTCTGGGGAGAAATTCAAGCCTGCTGCAGAAATTTGCATAAGTCACGAGGAGTCAAATTTTAATCGCAAGACAATGGGAAAAATGTCTTCAGGGCATGTCAGAGGTCTTTGCAGCAAGCCCTCCCATCAGAGGCCTGGAGGCTTAGGAGGGAAAAATGGTTTTGTGGGCATGGCCCAGGGCCCCCCTGCTCTATGCAGCCTCAGGACTTGGTGTCCTGCCACTTAGCTGCTTCAGTTCCAGCTAGGGCTAAAAGGGGCCAAGGTACAGTTCAGGCCATTGCTTTAGAGGGTGCAATCCCCAAGCCTTGGCAGCTTCCATTTGGTGTTGAGCCTGTGGGTGCACAGAAGTCAAGAATTGATGTTTGGGAACCTCTGCCTAGCTTTCAGAGGATGTATGGAAATGCCTGAATGTCCAGGCAGAAGTTTGCTGTAGGGGAAGGGCCCTCATGGAGAACCTCTGCTAGGGCAAAGCAGAAGGGAAATGTGGGGTGTGAGCCCCCACAAAGAGTCCCCACTGAGGTACTGTCTAGTGGAGCTGTGAGAAGAGGGCCACTGTCCTCCAGTTCCTGGAATGGTGGATCCACTGACAGCTTGCACTGTGCACCTGGAAAAGCCACAGACACTCAACACCAACCTGTGAAAGCAGCTGGGAGGGGCACTGTACCCTACAAAGTCAAAGGGGCAGAGCTGCACAAGGCCATGGGTGCCCACCTCTTGCATTAGGGTGACCTGGATATGAGACAAGGAGTCAAAGAAGATCATTTTGGAACTTTCAGGTTTAATGAATGCCCTGTTGGATTTTGGACTTGTGTGAAGAAATTGTTTTGGCCAATTTGGAAAGGGTATATTTACCCAATGCCTGTATCCCCATTGTATCTGGGAAGTAACTCACTTGCTTATGATTTTACATGCTCATAGGTGGAAGGGACTTGCTTTGTGTCAGATGAGACTTTGGACTGTGAAGTTTTGAGTTACTGCTGAAATGAGTTCAGACTTTGGGGGACTGTTGGGAAGGCATGATGGTGTTTTGAAATGTGAAAGGGACATGAGATTTGGGAGGGGCTAGGGTTCAGTGATATGGTTTGGCTCTGGGTCCCCACCCAAATCTCACCTTGAATTGTAATAACCCCCACATGTCATGGGAGGGACTTGGTGGGAGGTGTTTGAATCATGGGAGTGCATTTTTTTGTTTTTAGCTATTTGCGTGATGGTGAATAAATTTCACCAGATCTGATGTTTATAAAGGGGAGTTCCCCTGCACATACTCTCTTACCTGCCACCATGTAAGATGTGATTTTGCTCCTTATTTAACTTATGCCATAATTGTGAGGCCTCCCTACCCACATGGAACTGTGAGTCCATTAAACCTCTTTTCTTTATAAATTATCCAGTCTCAGACATGTCTTTATTAGCAGTGTGAGGACAGACTAATAGACTGGGTAATTTATAAAGAAAAGGAATTTACTTTTTATAGTTTTGGAGACTGAGATGTCCACAGTTAAGGGATCAAAGCTGGTGAAGGCCTTCTTGCTGGTGGGGACTCTCTGCAGAGTCTTGATGCAGTGTAGGCCATCACATGATGAAGGGGCTAAACATACTAGTTCAGGTTTTTCTCCCTCTTCTTATAAAGCCACCGGTCTCACTCCCATAATAACCCATCAATGCGTTAACCCATTAACCCATTAATCCATGAATTAATTTATCCATTTATAAGGGCAGAGCTCTCAAGATTCAATTACCTCTTAAATGCCTCACCTCTCAATACTGCCACACTGGGGATTAAGTTTCAGCAAGAGTTTTGATAGGAGACCAATACTTAAACCATAGCAGTACACTCTTCTATCTATAAATTATATTTCACCAAAAAGTTGAAAATAAAAATTTATTAATAATAAAACAAAATATAAGATATTATAAATATTTTAATTATAAAAATATAATTATGTTAATTCAGCCTTACTTCAGTGGTTGCTATATGAAGTTGTCAAGCCTGTATTTCCATTCTGCCAAAATTTAGATACAGAGTGTCCATTCATGAATAAACAATGGCTAAATCCTTGGGGAACCTGTACAATGGAGCTTTTTGATTCCTTGTCATGCTCTTGAGAAGATTCACACAGAACATATACCGTATGGAGATTGATGCTAACGATGACTAGTTGTCTCAGCTTTCTACAGACACACTGTCCCCAACCCCCAGGTCTTACAGGCCCATACACACACTTATTCCTGTCAACTATTCCAAAAAGTTGAAAAAAATGTTTCCTTTACCCTCTTACTCCATCTTGTCCCAACCTTTTCCTACATGCCCTCCACTTGATCCTTTATTGAAATCTAGATTTTTACTTTCAGATCTTCCAGAGATCTTGTGTCTCCACCAAAGCAATTTGCTGGTGGCTCATCTCATGATAGAGAACTGTGGTGTTTGTCTACTCCCCATTGTAGCATTAAGTTAGAAAAGAGATTTTATATAGATTTGTGACATTTTGCTTTCAGTGCACATACGTCTAACTTCTTTGAAGCACTCCCTGCAACTGTCTTCATCCTTTTATTTTTGAGAGATCAGGACCTTCAGAGATGAAGTTTGATTACCCCACAGGTAGCTGCATATTTCATAATGCAATGTCCTTATGAATATTTTCTTTTATTATTATTTTCATAGATAAGTATCAGTCTACATTAAATTTGGGAAGCAAATCATCCTTAAGGCAGCTATACAAATGAAAACAAAATTTTACCTTGCACTTTCCAAAAGTTGTGTATTCTTTTTTTTCTCCAATTTGTACTTTGCATTGGAAGTGTTGCCTCTCTTCCCCTGAAGTACAGCGACTGACACACAATAGACCCTCAACAAATACCTATTAAGCGAATGAAAGCTTTTTCTCCTATGCTTCTGACCTTGACTTCACTTTCTTTATTCTAAATGTCCCTGAAAAACAAGAAAACTAAATCACCTTATCAATGTGCTGAGAAGTGGTCAAAATGAAGATAATGGAGAATATCATACTTTTATTTTTGGAAATCCCTGGGTAAAGAGCTTGAATTAGGGGAGGGATAGAAGGGAGAGTCACAAAGGACGTCTTGGTCCAACCAGTTCTCATCTCTATTGCTGGTTTGCCTTGAGTTTTGGTAACTAGACTAGCAAATATAAAGATACCCCTTTCTACATGACATTCATATGTGCCTTCATTTCAACATCATTAGTATTTTATCACACAATGTATTTATTTAAATGTGTAATTTCGGAAGCATTGCTGTATTTCGAACTATAAGTTTATTGTCCTAGGAACATATATTCCCTGAAAAATAGGTTTGCACAATCTAATGAATGTTATGGAATAAAAAGGTTTTCTTGAGAAGAAAGATATGAGCTGATATCCTTGTATTCAGACAAAATGCTTTCCAATTCTTTGCAAAGAATTTACTACTTTGCTTCAATCCTTATACTTTTTAACTTCTCTGTGGCATTTGGCACTACGACCACCTTTTTCTTGCCAGCTACTTTTCTATGGTTTCCAAAATATTTCATTCTCCTATACCTCCTTCTACATCTCTGATAGTGTCTTCTCAGGAGTCATCCATGGATTCTGTAGTCCTCAAAACGTGAGCATTTCCCAAAGTTCTGTCTTCGCATTTTCTTCTTTCTCTTTCTTTCTTTCTTTCTTTCTTTCTTTCTTTCTTTCTTTCTTTCTTTCTTTCTTTCTTTCCTTTCTTCTCTCTTTCTTTCTCTCTCTTTCTTTCTTTCTCTCTCTTTCTTTCTTTCTCTCTTTCTCTCCTTCCTTCCTCTTTCTCTTTCTTTCTTTCTCTCTCTTTCTTTCTTTCTTTCTTTCTTTTCTTTCTTTCTTTCTTTCTTTCTTTCTTTTCTTTCTTTCTCTCTCTCTCTCTCTCTCTCTCTCTCTCTCTCTCTCTTTCTTTCTTTCTCTCTCTCTCTCTTTATTTCTTTGACTGAGTTTCCCTCTTGTCACCCAGGCTGGAGTGCAGTGGCGCGATCCCGGCTCACTGCAACCTCCACCTCCCGGGTTCAAGTGATTCTCCTGCCTCAACCTCACGAGTAGCTGGGATTACAGGTGCCCACCACCACACCCAGCTAATTTTTGTAGTTTGGTAGAGATGGGGTTTCACCGTGCTGGCCAGGCTGGTCTCGAATTCCTGACCTCAGGTGATCCCCCCCGCCTCAGCCTCCCAAAGTGCTGGGATTACAGGCATGAGCCACCACACCTGGCCTGCATTTTCTTTCTTATCCCTATGGGCATGCACCTGTTTATCACATGAGAGCAAGTATAGGTTTTATATAAATGTCCCTCAAATCCATCTCTAGAGTAATTTCCCAAACAAAGCAAAATGAGTATAGCTGTGAATGAAGAGTGAGATTATTTGAGCTTAAGGTTAGAGAAATAAAGCAGTTTCAGGTGTTATATGCTCATGAGCTATAATTTGCTGACCCCTTAAATAAGAGAGTGACCAATAATTAGTTGGTAGAATAACAGGGAGACTTAAAAGGTGATATAGTTGAATGCCATGAGCTTTCAAAAAGCAATGGATTTTATATGACCATGGTTGACTCCTAGTCTAGAAGTAGGATAAAGACACTTCTTGACCTTGAAGTAGTTGGGGGATGGAAAACATAAGCATAAGTTATTTTGAGAGGGCTTTAAGAAACGTGATGAATACCCAGTATCAGTAAAGACAGGAAAGAATATCTAATAAAGAGGTTGAAGATGAGATTGTAAATCACAGAATGGAGGCATGGATGGCAAGGTCAAGATTTCACTGAAGTCTTCTAAAGCCAATATCGATTCTATTTTCATCACTTTAGAGCTGAAAAACAACTTCTCGTTAATTAAATGCTTTCAGTGCTTTGAAAGGTATGCATTTTTCTCATTGCACCCTGAATATTATTCAAAGGCAGGTAAGTTCTGTCCCTGTTTTGATTTTTTTTTAGTACCTTTGCAAGGCTCCTTATCAAGACTCACAAAGGAGAAATTTGGTTGTCAATATTTGTTTATGTACATATGTATATGCATTACCATACTGCTTTCGCTGGATATTAGTCAATTTGAAATATGTTTCATAATAATTATATAATTTATAATACAGCTTTATTTTAAAATGCATTAGAATTAATCCTCGAGTTCTATTCCATTCACTATGGTAACCATAAGGAAAACTAGCTTTAAACTTTTGGTAAGTTCCACAATGATTTATTATGCAAAATTACAGCAGGGCAAATTTTAGCTGTAAAACATGACCTTTTTAGTATCCTGTTTCCTGAAACCTGGCCCCAAGTTATTTGACTTTCCACAGTTATTCAATATCATAAATTGTTGCTTTTCTCTTCAAATAGAAATGTATTGAGCACTGTTATTTTATTGTAGAGCAAAACAATAGCAAGCCAAATTGAATACAAACATGAAGACATGCACAAACACACAGGGAGGGACATTTGTACAACACGTGCTCAGGGAATATCCTCCCAAGAAGAAAATCTCTGCCAAAGCTCTTATTTAACTTCCTTGTCTCTTGGTTACATGATTTAAGGTATTTTCTCCATCATACTCAGTTCTGATGTAAGACTTCTCTTATCTCATTTGGTCATTTTTATCCCATAAGGTGAATTTTTGTCACTGCATTGTGTCCATTTTGTAATGATCTGTTTGTTGTATATCATTAATATTAATATCTATCAGGTTTCAGTACTTTTTAATGTGCTAGGCACTGTGCTATCTTCTTTACATGTACTAATATATTCCTCACAACAGTTCCATGAATTACTTTAGTTTTATGGGTGCAGAAACTAAGGCTTAGAGATAGCACATGGCCAGAAAATGCTGGGAACAGATTCTGAACTACAGTTTGCCTCACTTCAAAGCAAATGTTCTTTCTACAACACTGAAACCCCAGTGAAGTTTATAAAATATTAAGCAATGCATTCTTCTTTTAGAATTATGATAAGGAATGCAAGAGAAATGAAATTGCTACATAGCAAAATATTTAGAATAAGGAAAAATACAAATAAGGGAAAAGAAGAAAATAAATATTACTTGTGATTCCATTCCACCAAAATAATTACCTTTACCGATGTAGTGTTTGTTGTTTCAGGTGCTTTTCTTTGTATGTCATAGTACGATGGTTATTTTATTGATGTATCCTGTGTTTTTCTCCCCATTGGTAAGTTGTGAATATTTCTCAGTGTCAATAAGTTTATGTTTGTCAGGTTAGATTTCAAAAAAAGCACATCTTTTCATTGTCTGAAAATAGTGTCAGTTTTTAACCAATTCTTCATCATCGGATATATTTATTACATAAAATATTTGTTAAAATTCATATGATTAAAATGACATGATCAAAATCTTAGTACATTATAGGTCTTTATACACCCCTGAGTATCATCTTATGATTACAAGAATGATTATGTATTATGCATTGGGATTCAACAATTTTGAATTGAGAACCTTTGTGTTACCTGGTATGACACTAGAAGACAGAATAGGGGACGCTGAAAAGGAGTACACTTACCTATATACGGAAACTTGATAGATGACAAAAGTGACATTACATATCGCTGGATAGAACTGCTGAAAAAGTTAGTTAGCATATAGAAAAATAAAGTTAAAGTTTTCCTTAATACAATAACACAAAAATACCTTCCAAGTGGATTACAGTTGTGTTTGGTAGTAAGGAAGAATGCCTTAAACAAAAACCTGAAAAGCGCAAACCGTAGGAGACAATATTGATAATTATGACTGCAATGACATTTAAACCTTCTGTGTATCAAAAGAAACTTCAAAGTTAAATGCAAGCAAGGCTTTTTCAAAAAGTTCAATGAGGGTGACATCAGCAAGGCCGTGGAATAGGACTTTTCAGTGCTTGTCCTCTTGCAGAAATATCAATGTAAAAAACTATCGGCCGGGCACGGTGGCTCATGCCTGTAATCCCAGCACTTTGGGAGGCTGAGGCGGGTAGATGACGAGGTCAAGAGACCAAGACCATCCTGGCCAACATGGTGAAACCCTGTCTCTACTAAAAATACAAAAATAAGCTGGATGTGGTGGCGTGTGTCTGTACTCCCAGCTATTTGGGAGGCTGAGGCAGGAGAATCACTAGAACCCGTGAGGTGGAGGTTGCAAGTAACAACATGACATTCATACCTGTGCCTTCATTTCAACATCATTAATATTTTATCACACGATGTATTTATTTAAATGTGTAATTTCAGAAGCATTGCTGTATTTTGAATTATAAGTTTATTGTCCTAGGAACATATATTCTCTGAGAAATAGGTTTGCACAAATAAGAACGAATGAAAACAGATACATTGAAGAGGGTAGGGAGGACCGTTTCACATTATCCGCGTCACTCTTCACCCACTTCAGGCAGTGAAATATGGAGAGAAATGCCCTTTTATTGGGAGGAGAGGGAAATGAGTACAGGACATTGCCTTGGACCCCAACACTAGGTTTCCCCGGTAAAACCCAGAGCCTGGCATGACCTTACAGGCCCTGACTCTAGGCTGATACTCACAGACTGAACTTCTAGGTCTTCCCTAATACCAGGCCAGCACCTCGAACCCAGGCTCCAGGGTAACCTCACAGCCTCAGGTTACAGGCTCACCCCAGAGGTCCCAGACTCAAGATCAGCCCCAGCATCAGGCCAGCACCCATGAACACAGGCTTTAAGAAATCCCCATCAACAGAATAGTCCCCTTAGCTTTAGACTCTAGACCAGTTTCTGTAGACTCAGGATTCAGGTTCAGCCCACCACCAGGTCTATCCCAGCTCTAGAGTGAATTCCACAGACTCTGGTTCCAGTTATGTCCTAGGTTTCAGGTCCACTCCACTGCCAGACCATCCCCAGTGATTTCAAGCCCCAGAGGGTCCCCAGCACATCTGGGCCCTGCAGACCTGACCACTAGGCCTAACCCAGCACCAGAATGGCTCCTGCAGCCCCACACTCCAGGTGGGGAGCTGCTGAACCAGATTCCAGGCCCTTCCTAGTGCCAAGCCAACACTCTGGACATCCCAGGTCTGGGCTAGCCCCTGCTGACTCAGAACCCAGTCTGCTCCATTGCCATGCTCACATGCATAGTTCCAAGCTCAAGTTCATCTCATCACCAGGCCAACCCCTATGGCCTCAGGTGCCAGTCTGGTACCTTGAGACCCAATCTTTAGGCTGACCTCTGTAGCCCCAGATTCCAGACCAGCACTTATGGACCCCACCATTAGGCCTACCCCAGCACCAGGACAGCATCCTCAGACCACAGCTCAAGACCATCTCCTGTGGCCTCAGGGACCAGGCCAGCAACCACAGAACCAGCCCTCAAGTCAACCTCTATGGACAGAGGATTCAGCCCACTCAGTGCCAGCCAGCCCCTGAGGCCCAGTGCAGCAGGAGACCCAGGGTGCAGGTACGTACGAGAAGACCAACGGTCCAGGCTCATTCCCCTAGACCCCAGGACCAAACTGACCCCCCAGGACCCAGGCTCCAGGGTTTCTCCTGAGGACCCACTTTCCAGTGCTACCCCTGTTGCTGTATGACACAGGCCTGCTCCCATGGACCCAACCTCTAGGTCAACCCCCAAACCAAGCTGATTCTCATGACCCCAGGTTCTAAGCCAGCCTGAATACACCTAGCTTACAGGTCAACACCCACACACCCAGTCTCCAGGCCTGCCCCTGTGGAACTAGGCTCCAAGCTAGCCCCTGTAGCCCTAGGCGCCAGGCCAGCATCCATAGACCCTGGTTCCACATGCCCCTGTGGATCCAGGAACCAGGCCTACCCCAGCACCAGGCTGGCTCCAGAATTCTGGCCAGTTCCTGCCGCCCTAGGTCCCATGGACCCATAATCCAACCCTGATTCAACAGATCCAGGGTCCAGGCCCATCCCAGTAGATGGGCCTAAGCTGGGCCCCATAGATCCAGGACCCACAACTGCTTATCTGCTAACCCAGGCACCAGGCCAGCCTGCTTGAAGACTCCAGCACCAACCTGGTATGTGGACATACATAAACTTAAAGAACAAATATCAACCTTTCTCCAAGTCTTTTAAAAAATGTTGAATAGGAAGAAATACTTTCAAACGTTTACAAGGTCATTGATACCTGACATCAAAGCCACACAAGGACACTACAAGAAAATAAAATTACAGGGCAATATCACAGATGAACACAGATGTAAAAATCTTCAAGAAAATTTAGGCAAACCAGATATCTCAGCACATGAACAGGATCATTCACCCTGATAAAGTGGAATTTATCTGTGGGGTGCCAGGTTGTTTTAGCACACACAAATCTATAAATATGATACACTAAATTAACAGAATGAAGGACTAAAACCATACAATGAACTCAATATAGAAAAACCATTTAACAAAATTCAACATTCTATTATAATAAAAACTGTCAACAAATTAGGAATAGAAGTAATGGATTTTAACACAATAAAGGCCATGCTTGACCAGCTCACAGCTAACATCACATTCAACAGTAAAACGTTGAAAGCTTTTTGTTTTTTCTCTGATCAGGATCAAGACAAAATGCATACTCTCACATGTGTGGTCTTTTTTGTTTGTGTTGTGGCCATTGAAATCCCAGTTCTCTGGAGGCTTATCCTGACTTAGGAGAGGTGTGAGGTAGAGACACTGCAAAACTGGAACAATCAGGCTAGGTGAAGCAATTCTTAAATTGGATTCAGCTGAGAACATGATTCAGTTTGAGAACTCATACACAGCACTGTATGTCTTGCCCTGTGAAATTAGGCAAAAGAACAAAATTAAAGGCACTGTGTCAGAAAGGAAAAACATAAATTGTCTCTGTTGGCAGACATGAGGTTATATGTAGAAAACCTTAAAGACGCCACCAAAAACAACAACAACAACAACAACAAAACTTGTTAGAAATAATGAACAAATTTTGTAAAGTTTCAGTATACAAAATGAACATGCAAAAACCAGTAGCATTTCTATACACTAACAATGGAATATCCAAAAGAGACATCCACAAAACAGCATCATTTACAAGAGCAACAGAAAAGATACATCGAAATACATTTAAAGGAGATGAACAATATGTACATTGAAAACTATAAAACATTGATGAAAGAAATTGAATAAGCAAAAATAAATAGAATGCTATTCTTTACTCATGAATTGAAATAATATCATTAACATCTCCACTCTGCCCAAAGCAATCCACAGGTTTAATGCAATTCCTATCAAAATCCTAATGACATTTTTTTCACAGAGATAGAAAAAATAATCTTAAAGTTTTTATGGAACCACAAAAATACCTGACTAGCCAAAGCAGTCTTGAACAAAAAGCATAAAGCTGGGGACATCACTGTACTTGATTGTATCATATACTACAAAGATATGGTAATCAAAACAGCATGATTCTGGGTTAAAAAGAGACACAGAAAATAATGAAATGGAATAGAGAACCCAGATATAAATTCACGCACTTATAGTATATTAATTTTCAACAAAGATTGCAAGAATACACAATGGGGAAAGAATAATCTTTTAAATAAATGATGTTAGAGAAACAGTTTATCCACATACAAAATAATGATGTTAGACCCTTGTATCACACCACATACAAAAATCAACTCAAAATGAATGATTTAAATATAAGACCTGAAAATCTAAAATTATGATACTATAAAAATGCATAGAGGAAAAGGTCCATGACATGGTCTTAGCAATGATATTTTGGGTATGATACCAAAAGCACATGCAACAGTAGCAGAAATAAACAAAGGGGACTACATCAAACTAAAAACTTCTGTACAGCAAAGAAAACAATCACCAAGATGAAAAAACATTCTGCAAAATGTGAAAAAGATATTTGCAAACCACATATCTGATAAAAGGTTAACATTCAAAATATGAAAGAAACACAACATTCAATAGCAAAAAAGATTTTTTTTTAATGGGCAAAAGCATGAATAGACATTTTTCCAAAGAAGAGATACAAATGGTCCAACATGTATGTGAAAAGGTGCTCAACATCACTAATCATGAGGAAAATGCAAATCAAAACCACAATGCAATATTAATTCACACCTGTTGGGATGACTATTATCAAAAACTAAAAAGATAACAAACGTTGGTGAGGATATGAGAGAAGGAAGATGCTTACACACTGTCGGTGGGAAGGTAAATTGTACAGCTACTATGGAAAATAGTTGGTGGTTCCTCAAGAAAGTTAAAAAGAGAACTACCGTATAATCTAGTAATACCACCATAGGGTGTACATATATATAAAGAAAGTAAAACTAGTATGTCAGAGAGCTATCTGCATTCTCATGTTCATGACAACATTATTCCCAATAGCTGAAATATGGAAACAAACAAAATGCCCACTGTATGTGTGTGTGTATGATGTGATATTATTCAGACACAAAAATAAAATAATCCTGCCATTTGTGACAAGGCGGAGTCTGAAAACATTATGTTAAGTGAATTACAACAGATGCAGAAAGACAAATTCTTAATCATCTCACTTGTATGTGAAATCTAAAAATGTCAAACTCAGAAACAGTAGAACGATGGCTATCGATTGATGGGTGGGATAAATGGGCAGCTGTTGTTCAAAGGATATACATAAACTTTAAGTTGTAAGATGAATAGGTTATAGAAGTCTAACATACAACATGCAGCATGGAAACTATACTTAATACCATATTTTAGACATTCATTTGCTAAGGGAGTGGATCTCAAGTGTTCTCACCATAAAACTAAAATTTTAACTGTGTGAAGTTATTAAAATGTCAATTAGTTTAACTTTGGAAATAGTTTCGTAATGTATATTCATAACAAAACATCACCTTAAATATGCACAATTTTGTTTATCAGTCATACCTCAATGAAGTCCCCCAAATGGACATTTTGAGGAAAAAATATTAAAAGATACCATTATATACTCATTAATATGGTAATAGTAAAAAGACTGATGATGACAGGTCTTGGAGAGGATGAAGAGTAATTGAAACTCTGAAACTTTGCTGATGGGAATGCAACTGCTGTAGCCATTTTGGAAAACAGTTTGGTGGTGTCTAATAAAGTTAAATACACACTTAACTGGCAATTCAACTTCAGATATTTATCCAAAAAGAAAAAAGATTGAAAAGTTATTTTTGATGGTTGCATAGTATTCCACGGTAAGATCAAGATACATGAAAACTGATGTTCTTACAAAGATGTTTTCTCAGCAGTTCATAGCAGCTTTTAAAAAAATATTAATAGTTCTAAACTTGAAACAATTCAAATATCTATTAATTAGTGAATAGATAAATTGTGATATAAGTAGAATACTGCTAAGCAATAAAAAGTAACAAACTATCGAAATATTTCATAAAATGAATGACTGGCAAAAGCATTGTCCAGAGTGAAAAAAGTTAGACATAAAAGTCTACAAAGTATTTGATTCCATGTATAATAAATTCTAGGAAATGCAAAAATTTAGTAATAGAAAGCAGATTTGTTTTACCGTAAGACAAGGGGAGGGACAACACAACAAGACATAAGACAAGACCATAAGACAAGACAAGGATTGAAAGGGGAGGAAGAAATTTTTTAGGGTGATGAAAATGTTCTCTATCTTGATTGTGGTGATGTTTACACGACTATAGGCATTTGCCAAACAGCCAATTACACACTTAAAATTGGTGAATGTTATTATATATAGATTATACCTCATAAAAGCTTATATAAAGAAATACATTGTCACAACTATTTTTTTTTAATTTTAATTTTAGCTCCAGGTAAAAAATGTGCACACTCTTTACCTGGATACAATGGTGATGCTGTGGTTTGGGGTGTAAATGATCACATCACCCAGTTACTGAGTATGGTACCCAATAGGTGGTTTGTCACTCATTGCCCACTTCCTCCTCCTTCTTAGTGTTGTCCCTGGTTTTTATTATTGCCACCTGTATGTAGATGAGCACCCAGTGTTTAGCTCCCACTTATAAGTGAGAACATGTAATATTTAGTGTTCTGCTCCTACGTTAATTCACTTAAGATAATGGCTTCCAGGTGCATCCATATTGCTGCAAGGACGTGATTTCATTCTTTTTAAGTGGTTGTGTAGTATTTCATGGTATTTATGTATCACATTTTCTATATCCAATCCACAGTTGATTGGTACCTAAGTTGATTCCATATCTTTGCTATTACGAACAGTGCTGCAATAAACGTGTGAGTGAATGTGTGGTTTTAGTAGAAAGATGTGTTTTCTTTTGGATATGTAACCTGTAATAGGATTGTGCTGTTTCATTCTCATCTGGAGACTTTGGCAATTCTAATGTTTGTAATTGTTTTTGTGCAAGAAGGATATTTTCTTTTGCTTTCTTTCCCTATGATATTATTTTTCCCATTTCCTTTCTCGCTCTTCCCCACACCAACATCTGTGGGAGTGTTTGTGAGTGCAGAGAATGCTGGGTAGGGCCTTTTGGCTTTGCTTCTGTAGCCCTATGTACTTCTTTCAACAGGTTTTATATTGGGCTATGCAGTTCAGTTTACAATCTAGTAAATGGTATTTAGAGGTAAGATCCTGCTGTGGCCAACAAGGCTGCATATATAATTGATCCCTGTTTACTGGCAGCAGCTCTTTTTTGCTTCAGTCAGTGGGCTGATTTGTGGAATGCACAGTGAGCTGAGCTCCCTGTTCTGTGCTCAGGGTGGGCAGGGGACATGAAGTGCTGGTCCAGACTGGGCAGGTTCACCTACCAGCCCCCTGGTGGTAGACAGAAGCACCGTCACTGAGGAAGAATTCAGCACGTGGCCACTAGGCACCTCGAGGCATGCCTAGACAGGGAGCTGGGAAATCTACTGAGTCCCATGTTCTCTGCACAGGCATGGTGGGTGGCCAGAACTCCTAATCCGGGAGAGAGGGTGCTCCAGATTATTGGAGATCTGCTCCAGATTATTGGGCATGGACAGGAGAAGGCCTTCCTACATGACGATCTAGGTCCAGAAAGGGTGAAGCAACTCAGGCTGCTGCTTTAGGTAAGCAGATGCTCTGAACGCCTAGAGATCTGCCAGGGTGTGTTCCAGAGAGGGCCCCCTACACCAGGATCTCTGCACAGGAAACGTGGAATGGCTCAGGCTTCTGATACAGGTAAGCTGGTGCTTCCAATGCCTGGAGATCTGCTGGGGCTTGGAGCAGAGAGGCCCCCCTGTGCACCACAATCTATGTACAGGAAGGGTGGAGCGGTTCAGGTTGCTGAAACAGATGAGTGGACACTCAGAATGCCTGATGATATGTCTGGGTGTGAAGCAGAGATGGCCTCCCTGCACCAGTATCTCTGCGCAGGAGGGGTAGGGTGATTCTGGCTGATGGAACCAGCAAGCAGGTTGTCTGAACGTCTGGAGATCTGCCTGTGTGGAGTGGAGAGGGCACCTCTGCACTCAGAGCTCCGTAAAGGAAGTGTAGGGCAGCTCAGGCTGCTGATCCAGGCCGACTCAAGATATGAATGTCTGGAGATCTGCCTGGATGTGGAGCAGAGAGAGCTTTGCTGCACCACACTGTATGTCCAGAACGGGTGGGGCAGCTCAGGTTTCTGAACCATACCAGTGGGTGCTCCAAATGCCTAGAGATCTGCCTAGGCGTGAAGCAGAGAGGACTTCCCCATACCAGGATCTCTGCAGAGAATGGGTGGGGCAGGACGGGCTGTTTATCCAGGTGAGGAAGTACTTGAATGCCTGGAGATCTGCCTGGGCGTGGAGCAGAGAGAGTCCTGTTGCACCACACTCTATGCTCAGGAAGGGTAGGGTAGCTCAGGCTGCTGAACCAGGTGAATGGGTGCTCTGAATGCCTGGAGATCTCCCTGGGAATGTAGCAGAGAGGGCCCCTCTGTACCACATTCTCAAGGGAGCAGGCTGGGGTAGCCAGCAATGGCACATCCATATCAGTTTCAGGTCATCAAGCTGGTCCTGCCTGCAAGTCTCACCACCTTGGAGAAACTGTAGCTGTAGAAGCTCTCCTCTTGCCTCAGGCTTGTGACAGGGAAGAGCATAATTACTGCACCTAATGCTAAGACACTTTCTACAGTTCTGGCTGTGGAGGCTCCTACCCCACTTCAGAGCCAGCACTCCAATTTCTGGCCTGACACTAAAATGCCTGCATGGCCACACTACTGGGTCACCTAACAGTGACTGACTTTGTATGTGACCAGATTTAAACGGTGTCCTGTTCTCAGCTCTGGGCCTGGATAATGTTTGCAGCTTTTCCTGGTGTCTTTCCCTCATAGCATCTCCAAGCCTTTCTCGGAGTTAACTCCAGGGCCTGGGAGAGACAAAGTGGTCTCCTTTAGTGCTGGTTGCTTGAATCTCCATTGGAAAAGCGAGTCACAGAGGGCGGTGCTCTGCTCTTCTCATGTACTGGGCCCTCACTCACTTTTGTCAGCTAGATGCTGTCATGGGGTCTGCTCACCAGCATTCTCCTCCCCAGGACCTGGGATGTCCATGATTCTAATGGATTCCCATTTTCCTTCTTGAATTAAAGCTCACAGAATTAGTCTTTATGTACTGTGTTTCTATTTCCATGTGGTAGAAGCATGCTAAAACCCTTTAATCTGCCACCTTGGACAAAAATCACAGTTTTTCTGAAGTGAGGTTTGGCACTTTCTCTGATTTTCACAGTGTTGGCTTTGTTCTCAGGTACATTCTCTCCACCTTTTGGTAAACATGCTCCTAAGCTTACGAAGTCTTATGACCCTCGATCTGAGTTCACCGAAACAATTCCCTAGTTCAAATTGTGTTATATGCTCTTCCCTGAACCAATCACTGTGAATAGGAAAATGAGGCAATTCTGTTGTTAGGACTGAGTCATATGTACACTTCTGAAAATATGGTTCCTCATATACACATGGAAAAGGCATTAGTGTGACGTTACCAATGGAAAATGAAAGGAATTCTTGGTAGACCAAAGTAATAGCTGTAAAAACTGAGGTCATTGTTAGCTTGCAGCTGAAAACAATTGCACAAAATATTTTTCCTGGAGGCGATCATTTTACTTCATTATTTTGCAGAAGTATTCTATGAATACTTTCTATTTTGTTATACACAATGTTAAAAAGGTTTGTACTCAATGATTGAGAATTAATAAAAGTAATACTTTTTAGTGTTTCTTCAAGGACATAAGTGAAACTGGCAATTTATTTTCTGTGAGTGTGGTGGTGAATAATACAAAGATAATACAGATGAATGCTACTCTCTTGGTTCACGTTAAGTCTCCAACAGTTTTCCCCACTATTGCTTTTGCACCATCATTGGAAGTGTCAACATAATGAACAAGCAAAATAATGTCTGTATATAATTATAAATATAGTTTTGACCTCATGAACTCGTGAAAGTGTCTTAGAAACTCCCAAGGGTCCAATGATGACACTTTGGGAACCACTGATCTATGTGATTCAATAGTATTTACACCGAATTAATTTTCCAAATTTGTATACATTTTGTACTTTCAGCTAACATTTGAAGAAAAGTGTATTAGGACAATATACATTTCAAAGATATGAAATGTTTGATAGTGTAACACAAAATCTGAAATATAGATATTTTACTCTTGATAGGAAGTGAAGGAAAACAAGATTAGGACTTGCTGTACAATTCCAATGCCAAATCTAAATTTTTATTGAAAAGTACAGGTATTTCTATTTTATTGGTAGATGTGTGATATGGCTTGGCTCTGCATCCCCACCCAAATCTCACCTTGAATTATAATAATCCCCACATGTCATGGGAAGGACCTGGTGGGAGGTAATTGAATCATAGGGGTGGGTTTTTCCATGCTGTTCTAATGATAGTGAATAAGTCTCACGAGATCTGATGGTTTTATAAAGGGGAGTTTCGCTGCACATGTTCTCTTGCCTGCCACCATGTAAGACGTGCCTTAGCTTCCCCTTTGCCTTCTGCCGTGATTGTGAGGCCTCTCCAGCCATGTGGACCTGTGAATTCATTAAAGCTCTTTTTTCTTTATAAATTACCCTGTCTTGGATATGTCTTTATTAGGAGCATGAGGACAGGCTAATACAATGTACTACAGAAAAGCTGTGTCCATATCAAGCTGTTCATGAAATATAATCCCATTTTTAATGTGCTAGAGTTCACTAAGTGAAACTGAAGTGAATTATTTTAAAAGGAGAGGTATTTTATATCATAATAATTACAACAGTCATTTTGGTAACTGTTGTGCTTTTGGAGCTTCAAAAGGATTAATTGTTTTGTTAACCTTATTCCTTTTAAATAATTTTCCTGGGATGTCATATTCATACACAGGCCCAGTGGAAGTACAGGTTGATCATTAGCAAAAACAAAATGGCCTCCTCAATATTTAAAATGAATAAAAATGTTTCATTAGTTGGTATCAAGAGATATAACATAGGTATTTGGATTTGGGGCTCTTTGTGGATAATCATAAGATCAAGAAACACTGGGCCTATGTTCCCATATAGAAACCGTCAATTGATGGCTACCCGTTTTGTATAGGCATTTACTCTCCAGTTTACTTCCATGCCAATTAGTCCTTATTATTTTGCATCTCTCTCAATTCATTCATGTTAACTACAAGGGGCTTGTATGCATTTGAGTATAGAACCTGTGTTTTGTAATTTGTATCCTTGTGTACATTGAGGATATCATCTCTTGTATGATAAAAAGTATCTTTGTCTAAGAATCATGAAACCTGAACTCTTGTTTGCACTTTCCCCACCAATTTGCCATAAATTGACATTTATTAAGTGAAAGGTTTAGGCCATAACTATTTGCTTTTTAAGGGTTTTGTTTTTTTGTTTTTTTTTTTGTTTTGAGACAGAGTCTCACTCTGTCACTCAAGTTCGAGTGCAGTGGCGTGATCCTGGCAAACTGCAACCTACACCTCCTGGGTTCAAGCGATTCTCATGCCTCAGCCTCCCAAGTAGCTGGGATTACAGGCATACACCACCACACCCAGCTAATTTTATGTCTTTTTATTAGAGATGGGATTTCACCATGTTGGCCAGGTTGATCTTGAACTCCTGACCTCAGGTGATCCGCCTGCCTCAGCCTCCCAAAGTGCTGAGATTACAGGTGTGAGCCACTGCACCCAGCCCTAAGGGCTTTTGTAAACCAGTGTGTTTCTATATTTTTTTTTAATTTTTAAGTTTTGTGGATGCGTATTAGGTGTATATGTTTTTGGGTGTCCTGAAATGTTTTGATATGAACATGCAATGCATAATAACCACATCATGGAGAATGGTGTATCCATCCCCTCAAACATTTATCCTTCGTGTGAATGTTTCTATATATAATTGTCCTAGAATCACAACACAAGGTCACACATGTTTAGTTTTTAGTACTGAATGTAAATAATTACACACTGCCTAAAGCTCACAATGACATTTTATTTTCTCCTTTGGAAACCAAGGCAATGGTGATCTCACCTTCATAAATTCTTTAGCAAATGACACATCAAATCCAAATAATCAGATTGACCATATTACATTAGAGTGCAAACATATCTGAGCTTTATTTTAAAGTGGTACCATATTTGCTATTATTTAACTAAATGTTCTCCATAATTTCTTACTCTATACTGTCAATATAGATTAAACACTTGATTGCTAACAAAGAAAAATAAAACAAAGGAAAATGATCACACTTCATGAAAAGAAAGTTAAAATAATTTTGGCAGTCTTCCCATCAACCTAATGGGATCAATATGTCTTCTGGATGCTCTACATAACATCTGATCTTTTTTTCCTTGATGGTTAACTCAGCGCTCCTCTGTTTTCATACATATTATAATTTTAGTATCACGTTTTCAAAACTTCAAGAATACCCTTTCTCACTCTGTCCATTGTTTCTACCTTTCTTCCTTTTTTCCTTCTTAGCCACTTATCTAACATTAAAGCTATCCAACATGGTGGGGGATATAGTCTTTGCCCTCATGGGTTCACAGTAAAATAAATGAGATGGGCATACATATTTTTACATGTAATACAGTGTGATAACTTAAATAATTGAGGTAAGGGCCAGGTACAGTGGTAGAATAAGGAGGAAGTGATGACATTCACTTGAGCAAGTCAAAAACATTTCTACCAAATAGGAGATATTAAGGAGTTATTTGAAGGATAAGGAAATTTTTTCTAGGAAGGTAAATGGGGACAGGGCATTCCAATCAGAGATAGAGTCAATAAGTAAAGCATGCTGGCATCTAATAACATGGCATATTTAAAAAATATTAGGTTGGTGCAAAAGTAATCGCGGTTTTTTCCATTAAAAAATAGGAGTTTTCGCCATTATCAGGAAATTTACTATTTCTGAGCCATGAATTTGTGTTAAGAGATGAGGCAAGGGCAGGTTACAGAGTGTAGAAGCCCTTGTATGGTATATTAAAGAAACAGTAAGCATTTTTAGGCAGGGAAACTACATGGTCAAACTCATGTTTTAGAAAAGATCGTGCTGGCATCAGTGTTAAAGATAACACGGAGAGTGAAAGACTTATTCTCATCTCTCTGTTTCTTTTATCTTCAGCCACAAAATGATAAAACTAGGTGCACTTGAGGGGTTTATTTTCTCTCAGATGGCTAGTGGGCTCTTCAGACACAAAGGATAGTTCTAACAGGAGATTAAGCCCAAACACTTCAGACTTGCCTGCTAGATCTTGCTTTTACAAGTACTAACTCTTCAGTCTCTACTGAGCCCGTGGGCCACCTGTTTCTCCAAATCCTTGGCTCATTTGCCATTCCATCCACATTACTCAAATTTTGGATTAAGTTTATTTAGTGGTAGTTTTCAGCTCGATTCAAACAATTTTATTAGGAGGAGTAAAATTTTACGGTGACTGTGGATCATTTGTTGGGAATAAAATGACACGTTGCTCTTGCTAAGCCTTAGGTACAGCTTTCAAATGATACTTGTTTTCCCAAGCTGTTTTACCTGCATTTGGCACCACTCAACATTGAGCATTCTGTTACTCCCACAGACCTTATATCTAATGCAATTAAAGAAAAACAATTTTTCAAAAGTTGTGCTGTTGGAAGACTCACACACAATGTTGGCATCTGGGTTTGACAAGATGACATTTAGATTTATTTATCTAAGCCCCAAACACATAATATCTCTGGTATGATTAAGTATTTTGGCTTAATAATCACGTTTAAAATCTGACCTAAGAAAAGCTAATCATACTACTTCTAAATGTCTTAAATATCATCGTGATCCTTTTTTTCACTAATGATAACATAAAAATTATGGGTAGGTTGACATTTATTAAAGGATAGCAATATCATTAAGATCAAACCCTTTGGAGTCAGAGAGGTCTGAATTAAGTGTTAAGTCAACTGCTTCTACTTACTAGCCTTGTGACATTGACTAAGTTACTTGACCTCACTGACCTTCAGTTACTTTATCTGAAGAGTGAAAATAACAATACTGCTTCTGTGTGGAGAAGGGAGTATTCAATGAGGTCAAGCATATGGAGTGCCTGGCAAACAATATTCTTTGTAATTCATATTACTGTAGATGAAATTTAACATCACCTTGTTGAGACTTGGTATTTCTGTTTAGAAATAAGATGAAAGGCGTATCAAGGAATGAATTTTCCTTCCTTCCTGAACCAACCAAAAAATCAGAAATATTTTTCAAGACATTAGACATCAGACAATGAAGGATGTGGATCAATCAAAGATGAAGAATGCACAAGGTGAGCCCTACAGTTATCCTACCTGCCTGCTTTGTGAGAGTTTCTGGTCTGTAATGCAGAGAGGGGAGATTCAGGAAAAAAAATTAAAACAGGTTTTAATCATGAAGTTGAATAGATGGTGTCGAGAGTCTAGTGAAACCAATGTAGCTGGAATTCACAGGATAGAGTAACAGAGATGAAAGAGCTGCACAGAGAGAGACAGCTCAAAATATCTGCAGGGGATTTCCCTCAAGTATACAGGAGAGTACTAATCAGAGCATGCATGTAACAGAACCAGCACAGGCCCAGGAGAAAAAAGAAGAAAAAAAATCCCCCCAAATCAGAAAAGATAAGAGAATCACTGACTAATGCTCACATAGAGCCAGAAATAGCGCCTATTCCAAACAGCCAGGCTGAAAATTCTCGTAATTCATGTAGCATTGAGTTGTTTACACAAAAGGATCTTGCTTCAGTAATGGGAATAACAAGCCATAGACTGAAAATGGTTCTAGTTCCAGCTAGCAAATCCTAAAAGCAAGATATGAAAGGATTAAGTTGTTTCCAAGCAACTTTACTGTATCCCAGAGCAAAGCTTAATAATATTTATGGCCAGGTCGTGGTGCACGCCTATAATCCCAGCACTTTGTGAGCCCAAGGTGGGAAGATCTCTTGAGCTCAGGAATTTGAGACCAGCCTAGGCAATATGGCAAAACCCTGTCTCTACAAAAAATATGAAATTTAGTTGGGCATGGTGGTACATGCCTGTAGTCCCAGCTACTAGGGAGGCTGAAATTGGAGCATCACTTGAGCCCTGGAGATCGAGGCGGCTGTGAGCCAAGATCGCGCCACTGCACTTCCACCTGAGTGACACAATGAGACTCTGTGTCAATAAATAAATAAATAAATAAATAAAATCTATACGAATATAAAAAATATCAGCACCTGAAAAGATAAAATTCACAACATCTAGTATTCAATAGAAAACTATAACACATGAAAAGAAGCAAGACAATATGAACAATTATGAGAAAAATATTTCATCAATCAAAATCAATTCAGAATGAATATAGAGTTAGAAGTAAGCAGAAAATAACACTAAGATACTTATAACTGTATCTCATATGTCTAAAAGTGAGACATGGATGGTTAAAAATATCCTCAAATTAAACTTAGATTAAAAATTGCAATATGTGAGATGAAAATACATTGGATTAATAGGAGATTACATATTGCAGAAGAAAAGATTAGCGTACTTGAAGTCATAGCAAGAGAAACTGCTCAAAACTAAACAAAAGAGCGAAAAAGAGTAAAAACACTGAACAGAGAAGCAGTAAACAGTGGAACACATTTAAGCAGCCTAATACATGTATTTATTATACATATCTGCATTATATGCATATAATACATATTTCTACTGCCTCTGTACCTGAGTTCACAGGTGTTCATCTTTCTCCCTTAGATGTTTGTTATTGGTTGTTCCAAACATGTCCTAGGCTCTGGTAGTTTCATGATCACTTCAGCCATGTTGACACCCTAAGACTTTTGCTCTCCCTCTACATATTCTCCTTAGGTCAATGAGGAGCTACATTCTTCAGCTTTTTTGGTCAGCGTGGTTCTCTCTCATCCGATGGTAGCCCCAGAGTGGCTTAGATAATGGAAAGCATCACTTTTGACAACATCATGGAAAAGGGGTGGGAAGCCAAGATTTCTCGGTTAAGTAAAGGAGGTTTTTAATTATCACCATTTAAAGATCCTTCCACACCTGATCTGCCACCTCTTCTCACTTCCCCAGATTCAATTCTAGAGGTACACATGTCAGGGAGAGGGTATTTCCTCCAAGTCATTCCCTATGGTTCATTGCGTTGTCTCTCACACTTCACCGTTATCTAGCGTTTTGGACATTTTACCAAAAATTCCATCAGGTTAATACAGTCACAGTTAAGTCTCAGTACAGACGCAAGTCATTGCACTTCCCTCTGATAATTTATTTTTCATGAATCTTTCATTTCTTGGATACTATCAGGTAACCTTCCATTTCTACCCCCTTTGTCCAGTGTCCATTCAGATCCTCTTGGTTTTCTGTTTTCAGTCTGTTAAAAGCGACACTATTGATAGAAGCAACAATATAGATGAAACTCAGAATAATTACATTTAGTGAAAGAAGTCAGACAATTGCATATGTTGTATGACTCCATTTATATAACATTTTAGAAAATGCAAAGTAAGCTGTGGTTTCTGAAAGCAGCTCAGTGGCTGCCTGGATTTTAGAGGGTTTGGAAGGGGTGAGGAAGGAGAAATTGCAAAGAGGCATGAAAAAAGTTTAGTTATAATGAAGATGTTCACTATCTTGATTGTGGTGATGGTTTCACAGATGTATGCCTACATTAAAATTTATCAGATTGAATACTTTAAGTATGCTCCATTTATTGTATGTCAATTACACTTCAATAAAGCTGTCAAAAAGTAAACAGGTGATATAATTAGCACCCCTTACACAGAGAAATTCTCAGGAACCTTTTAAAATATTTTAATCAGTATGTTGGTGAAGATTAATAAACAAAAACTTAAGAAAACTTAAACATTTTCTCTAAAATTGTAAAGCCTTCTTTTAAATTCCCCTTAATTTGATTCATCAGATTGTTACAATTAATACTGTTATTTTTGCCTGTCTTACTTCATTTTCCTAAAAAAGAGAAATTCTTCTATGGCAATAAAGTAGTTTGTCATTCAGGTAAAATCCACACTACAGTGAGGCTTAAATTTCGAATTCCCTACTCTCTAGTCAGACATTGCATATTATTGTTTGATCTTAGAAAAGAAAAATCAAGTGAGCATTTTAAAAAGCTGAAAAATAATTACAGTAAATTAAGTAAAATCTATAACCATTGGAGCCAAAGACTACGTTGCATGCACACGAAATCTATCATGCCACTTGGATTTCTAAGGCTGTTTTTCTTTAATTCATTCCTTACATCCATTTACCTTATGTTTATTGAATGTTTCCTATGACCTAAGCACTCTGACCAACATCAAATGACCTCAATTAAAATGTCAGCTTTACCATTATGGTAGGCAGAATGAAACCTCCCAAAGCTGCTCATATCCCAGTCCCCAGAACGTGTGAATAGGTTGCCTCACACGGCAGAAAGGACTTTGCAGATGAGATTAAGTAAGGTTAGGGAATTTGAGACAGAGAGATTATCCTGGATTATCCAAGTAGGACCAATCTAATAATATGGATCTTTAAAAATGGAGAACCTTTCTCGGCCATGGTGAGAGAGATGTAAATACAGAATAATGGTCAGAGAGATGCAATGGTTTTCCTTCCACAAACTTCTGTTAAGCCTGGATGCTTCTGTTCTGGTAAGAGAAGGCACTGCATCTTAATTGATCTACTTTCACTAAAATGAGCTTGCAGAAGAGGAGCCATTGAATCATAATTTATCTTCTTTAGCTAAACATCTCTCTCTCTCTATCTCTCTTTTTCTCCTCTCTCTCGTGTTGTGTGTAAACACTTAAAATGAGATCTATCCTCTTCACAAATTTTTTTTTCCTTTTTTTTTTGTTGTTTTTTCTTTTTTTAAAATTATACTTTAAGTGCTAGGGTACATGTGCACAACGTGCAGGTTTGTTACATATGGATACATGTGCCATGTTGGTGTGCTGTACCCATTAACTCGTCATTTACATTAGGTATATCTCCTAATGCTATCCCTACCCCCTCCCCTCTCCCCACAATAGGACCCGGTGTGCAATGTTCCCCTTCCTGTGTCCAAGTGATCTCATTGTTCAATTCCCACCTATGAGTGAGAACATACGGTGTTTGGTTTTCTGTTGTTGCGATAGTTTGCTGAGAATGATGGTTTCCAGCTGCATCCATATCCCTACAAAGGACACAAACTCATCCTTTATTATGCCTGCATAGTATTCCATGATGTATATGTGCCACATTTTCTTAATCCAGTGTGTCATTGATGGACATTTGGGTTGGTTCCAAGTCTTTGCTATTGCCTCTTCACAAATTTTTAAGGAATGTGGACAACTTCTAGACGCCACAACCTTAATGGAAACGTGAACACTGTATTATCATTGATTACTTTTGATACTAATGTGGTCAGGAATCCATTGCTGGTTGTGTCCTAATTCCCTAAGTCCAAGTATAATAAGAGTTAAGCAGAGTTGTGATTCAAACAGTGAATCAATATTTCAAAATTAACTTTGTGACAAAAAAACCTGAAGATCATCTCTTGAATCCTCTTCTTCCTCATCAGTGAGCACACCTTCAGTGGTTTCGCTTCTTTAAACTTCTGTCCTTACTTTTTACATTTTTCTTCTTTAGCAAAAATTGTGTGTGTATTTGTGTTTTGTGTGTGTGTGTGTGTGTGTTAAGAATACTTAACATAAGGTCCATCCTCTTAAATTTTTAAGTAAACAACACCTATTGTTAACTCTTGTACAACTGTAAATTTACACCCATTAAAATACTCCCCACATTTCTATCCTCCCATGTCCTGGTAACCAGTATTCTATTGTCTACTACTATACCTTTGTCTATTCTAGATGCCTCCTATAAGAAGAATTAGGCAGTATTTGTCCTTTTGTGAGTGACTTATTTCACTTAGCAAATGTCTTTCAAGTCCATCCTTGTTGCCCTTTGACAGAGGAAAGAATAAAGAAAATATGGTATAAACATTCAATGAAACATTATTCAGCCTTTAAAAAGAAAGGAATCCTGCCATTTTGCTAAAACACTGCAGGTAAGTTTATTTCTGTCTTTCCTGAGCACAAGCCAAAGATAAATAGGATTCTGTTGCAATGAATGAAACTTAGGGTAAATGTTGCAAATAACTGTTAAATTTTGGAAAGGATCACAATAAAAAATGGATTACTCTTGATAGACTTGGAAGATATAGATGCTCGACTGAAGTTTGGATAAAGGCATTACCAAAGACTCAAGCTAGTCTTTTAAATATACAGTTATATCATTACAGGTATGACTGAAGTAAACTGAACTGTGACATTTGGCTAGTACTAATTGCAATGTTTTACTGAAATGATAATACAATGTAATAGGTTCAGGAATACTTGAGATCGCATTGACATTCCATTAAATAATTAACCAATGAGTGTCATAGTATAGTGAAGAAAACATGGTTCATGGCCAGAATTTTGGTTCAAATTCCAACAGCATTGATTAATTGTATTTATAAATCACTTAAACGTTGTGAGACTCAGAGTCTTCATCAGTAAATGGCTATAATTCTAGATCTCAACAAGATCTTTTGTGTTTTTGTAGATGCAAAAATTAACAAATACAGAAGTAACATGAAAATGGTAATGTATTATATGCCTCAGATTTTATAGTATTTTTATATTATTTTCATATTAAAAGCATCCTTATGAAGTAATTATTATTATTATTATTATTATTATTATTATTTTTTTTTTTTTTTTTGAGACGGAGTCTGGCTCTGTCGCCCAGGCTGGAGTGCAGTGGTCGGATCTCAGCTCACTGCAAGCTCCGCCTCCTGGGTTCACGCCATTCTCCCGCCTCAGCCTCCCGAGTAGCTGGGACCACAGGCGCCCGCCACCTCGCCCGGCTAATTTTTTGTATTTTTTAGTAGAGACGGGGTTTCACCGTGTTAGCCAGCATGGTCTCGATCTCCTGACCTCGTGATCCGCCCATCTCGGCCTCCCAAAGTGCTGGGATTACAGGCTTGAGCCACCGCGCCCGGCCGAAGTAATTATTTTTATCTCATCTAGTACAGTTGGAAAAGACTCAAAATGGTAATTGATCACTCACAGTCTCACAGTCTATGAATGTCAGAATTACGCTTTTAACCCAGAATTTATTGTTCCAAATTCTGGGCATGCAAACGTTCTTATATAAGCCACTCTTTATATCATTGTTTTTGATTTGCTTGTTGAAATCAGGTTTTAGGAATGGAGCAAAGAAAGAAATATGCAGAAGGCATTAAATAGGCTTATTACTAGAGTTTGATATCTCTCTTCAAACAAAACAGACTAAAAAAATATTTAGGGTCAGTGTTAGGAACCTTGAAAGCTTCCAAATATGAGTAGAATTCGTGTATACAGACTCAGCATTGAAATTAACTTAACATTTCAAAGATTTCAGATTCCTATTACTTGCAACTAACTTTAGATGGGGCCAATTTTGAGCCATTCATTCCTAATTGAAGCAGTTTCATTTTATAGGCCTACTTCTCAGAAAATATGTTGAGGAAATCCTAGCGGTATGATGAAGTAAAGTGCCTGTCACAATCTTCTTCAATGTCAATTTGCAATCACATGTTGGGGACATTTATGATAACACTGTGTTATCAGATTCTACAGTCACATACTAGATTCCAATTAAATATCAGTGACAAATAAACTTGGTCTTGAGATAATTAAATGATTTTTATACCAATTATTGTAAATAAATTTAAAAAACACCTGGTACTTGCCATTTGCACATTGGTGGGTTTTAGGAAACCCTTGAGCAATTTGACCTTGTCAAACTGGAAATGTAGAGATGAAAAATGATCCTTATATAAAAATTAGAAACTCAGAAAAAAATCCAGAAGTTAAACTTGAGGAAAACTGAAAAGTAAACTATTTGGACAACCTTCCATTATTTTAAAAATAATAAATCTAGATTAAGTAAATGAATAATGATCACGCTCCAGATCAGATGTTTTAGAAGTATGTAAGTAGCAGATGTAGCAATTGATCTAGAATTTTCCCCACATTAAGAAAACATAATCACTACTTTAACCATTTACAGTTGACTTTTACTCCAGCAAAATGAATTAGTAGATCAATAATTAGTCCCTGCTTTTATGACTTGAACATTATTAGGTTTAACTCAGTTGTCTAGGAGACTTTATTCTACATAGAACTTGATTAGGAAGGTTGTAATTGTTGCACTACTATTCAAACTTGAGAGGTTTCCAAAAAAGAATGCTTTCTTTTCATTTTAGAATAACTACAGTGATGGAAATGAAACATTTATTTATTTTAAATGGTAATTCATCCCTTATAGAGGAGGACATTTTAAAGAGTACAAATATGTTATTATCTGCATAAGAGTTTGCATTATATTCACCAGGAAGGCATTTTCTTAAAGGTGCAAATCATTCTAATAAGTAAAATGAAGGGCGGTAATAGTGAAAACTGAGAATTTTCTCCCTTACCCACTGCAAAATTCCCACCTTAATAGGCATACACACACACACACACACACACACACACACACACACACACACAGACTATATATATAAAATATATAATATATATATTATAATCCACTACTATATATATACACATATATCTGCAGTAGTGGATTATTTAAGTTTCACTGAAATCTGATGGCGTTCAGATTTTCTAAGGGCATTATACACTACCTATCAAATATTATCAATGTTATTTATCCTAAAGATAACATTAAAATGTCCGGGAAGCAAACAGAGAATGCAAAATGCAGTCTGCTTCTCACTTTCTCCCCCTGACAAAACTATTTCAGGCAATTTTTGCATAGCTGAAATTTAATGCTTATCACACATCCATATACAAAAATTCAGAGATGAAATTGAAATGGGGTATTAGTCCTACTATGCCAAGAGCTCAGAAATTATTCTTGTGGAATTTCAGTTTTGTTGTTCCAGCAGAAGAGTTAACATTTGTTTAAATGAGATTTGTGTTTTTCTCTCTTCTGTGTGTGTGTATGTTGGGCCACATTGGGAAACACACATTAGAAAAATTACATTTTATGTTCACATAAGTAAAATCATATCTTGCCATATGGGGAAGGTAAAAATTTTGTGAGTAAAGAGCTCATAAAATAACACAAATTTTGGAGTCGTATCTGAATATGATTACAGCATTTACTAATGCTATATTATCAGTATACTATGATATATATATATAATATAAAAATACTATAAAATCTGAGGCATATAATACATTACCACTTGGTTTTATCTGAAGTTGAAATTATGACACAAACAATCTCCTAAATACATATTATATAGTTTATTAACATAAAAAAACCCTTTTAATAGAACTGCTTTCTACTTCAGGAGCATGTTTTTCACAGCGGGATTCTTTTCTTAGGCTTAAATCTAATCATTGTGTACTGCAAAGTGTCCGTTTCTAAATGTGCTTGAATCGTTAAGCTTCAGCAGTGTTTGCCAGTTCATAAATGAAGGTGATGTATCTGCAATTACTTTTCTTACTGTTGGCAGCAAAATTCCCTGTGACTTCCTGGATTATGTTATCATACAGTTTCAGTGCTGTAAGAGAAAAGGACAAGTGGAGGCAAATGGGCTTCTAATATTAAACTAATTGTCATCGGGTGTCAAAGACTGGAGTTATTTATAGGTACCTTAATTGATTCACAGCTCACCAAGATTTTATCTTTTTGTTGTTGTTGTTCTGGCTGATAGCAGATAACTGGATTTAAGGTCCCAGAATCAAAGTTTGAGATTATGCTAGGAGATACCAGCCTTGGGAAAAATGTCTTAGTATCCTGTAGATGAGGAGATGGAAATAGAGATTACAGGGCAATAAACTGAAAGAAAAAAGTATGTTAATAATTTCCATGAAGAAATTGCATTATTTTATGGATCACACTGTGATGCTTGTGTGTATGTATCCTGTACAGAGAGCTACAGAAATACCTCAGGAATATGGCAGGTTCAGTTGCAGATCATATTAATAAAGTAAACCTTACAATAAAGGAAGTCACACACATCTTTTGGTTTTCTGCTGTATGTAAATGTCATCTTTACACCATACTGTAATCTGTTAGTTGTGCACTCGCATTATATCTACAAAAAACATATGCATCTTAATTTAAAAATACTTTATTGCTAAAAAATGCAAACTGTCATCTGAGCCTTCAGCAAGTCATAGTATTGTTTTCTGGTGGAGGGTCTTGCCTCAATGTTGACGGCTGCTGACTTATCAGAGTGGCGGTTGCTGAAAGTTGGGGTGGCTGTGGCAACTTCTTAAAGTAACACAACAATGAAGTTTACCTCATCAATTGACTCTTCCTTTCATGAAAGATTCCTCTGTTGATAGCATTTTACCCCTAGTAGAACTTCTTTCAAAATTAGCATCAATTCTCACAAACCATGCCGCTGCCTCGTCAACGATGTTTATGTAATATTCTAAAAACTTTCTTGTCATTTCAGAAGTGTTCACAGCATCTTCACCAGGAGTAGATTTCATCTCAAGGAACCATTTCTTCTTTTCTTTTCTTTTCTTTTTTTTTTTTTTTTTTTTTTTTTGCTCATTTATAAGAAGCAACTCCTTATCCATTCAAGTTTTATCCTGCGATTACAGCAATTCAATCAATCACACCTTCAGGCTCCACTTCTAATTCTAGTTTTCTCGCTGCTTCCATCACATCTGCAATTACTTCCTACATTGAAGTCTTAAACCTGTAGAAGTTATCCGTGAAAGTTGACATTAACTTCTATCAAATTCCTATTAATATTGACATTTTGTCATTCTCCTGTGAATTATGAATGTTCTTAATGATATCTGGAATGGTGTATCATTTCTCGAAGGTTTTCAATTTACTTTGTCCAAATCTATCAGAGGAGTCACTATCTATGGCAGCCACAGCCTTAAGAATTTATTTCCTAAATATTAAACCTTGGAAGTCAAAATTACTCCTTGATCCATGGGCTGCAGAATAAATTTTTTGTTAGCAGGCACAAAAACAAAATTAATCTCCTTTTATAGCTCCATAAGAGCTCTTGAGTGATGAGGTACATTATCAATGAGCAGCAATACTCTGAAAGGAATTCATTTTTTTGAGCAGTAGTTCTCAACAGTGGGCCTAAAATATTGAGTACACCATGTTCTAATCAGATGTGCTATAATCAGATGTGCTGTAATCCAGGCTTTGTATTTCATTTAGAGAGCACAGGCAGAGGAGATTTAGCATCATTCTTAAGTTTCTTAGGATTGGTAAATGAGCACTGACTTTAATTTAACGTCACTGGCTATATTAGCCCCTTACAAGAGAGTCAGCCCATCCTTTGAGGCTTTAAAGCCAGGCCCTGTCTTCTCTTCTCCAGCTATGAAAGTCCTAGATGTCATCTTCTTCTATGAAAGGCTGTTTCATTGACATTAAAAATCCATTGTTTAATGTAACCATCTTCATCCATTATCTGAGCTACATTTTCTGGATAACTTGCTGTACCTTCTACATCGGCACTTGCTGTTTCACCTTGCATGATTATGTTATGGAGATGGCTTCTTTCTTTAAACTTCATGAAACCAACATCCAAAGTAAGGCCCTAACTCTCTTCATTTCTCTGAAGGCTGAGAGAAGTGAGGAGGCTACAGAAGAAAAGTTTGAAGATAGCAGATGTTGGTTTCATGGGGTTTATTTTTGCTATCTTCAAACTTTTCTTCTGTAGCTTCCTTACTTCTCTCAGCCTTGATAGAAATGAAGAGAGTTAGGGCCTTGCTTTGGATTTGGCTTTGCCTTAAGGAAATATTCTGGCTGGTTTTTGATCTATCCAGACCACTGAAAGTTTTTTCATATCAGCAACAAGGCTGTTTCACTTTCTTATTATTCATGTGTTCACTGGAGTAGCACTTTGAATTCCCTTCAAAAACTTTTTCTTTGCATTCCCCACTTTGCTGACTATTTGGTGCAAGGGGCTTAGATATTGTCCTATCATGGCTTCTGACATACCTTCTTGCCTTCCTCTGTATGCCTAATAACTTCTAGCTTTTGAATTAAAGTGAGAGATGTGTGACTCTTTGTTTCAGTTGAACAATGAGAGGCCATTATAGGGTTATTATTTGGCCTACATTCAATATTGTTTTGTCTTAGGGAATATGGAGTCCTGAAGAATGGGAGAGAGATAGAAGAATGACCAGTCAGTGGAGCAGTCGGAACACATACATTTGCCACCTTTTATGGGCACAGTTTGTTGCACGCCAAAACAATTACAAGAGTAACATCACTGATTACTGATATCAGATCACTGTAACCAATATAATAATAATGTAAAAGTTTGAAATATTGTCAGAATTGCTAAAATGTGACACAGAGACATAACCTAAGCACATGTTGTGGAAAAAATGCATAGATAGACTTGCTCAATACAGGGTTGCCACAAATCTCCAATTTGTAAAAGCTGCAATATCTGCAAAGCCCAATACAATGAAGTACGATAAATTGAGGTATACTTGTACATTGTGTGGGTTCTTTGTTTGCTTGCTTTTATTTCTCTTAAGGGATAAACTTGACAAATGCCATTAGGCTTGCACAAATATTACATAATATGTAAAATAGTACTCTATTAAATTAAAATTTTGAGCTAATGAAGCTTTACAACAACACTAAGAACATGCTTGTTTGTAAAGGATTGTGGTTCCGAATAGATGTCATGCTCTGTAGACAGAAAACCAAACTCCAAAACAATACGCTTGCCATGAGAGAAACATGATTTCCCAGCTTGTAGCATCAGAATTTAAATTAGTATTTTGTACATTCCAGAGAAAATAGCTAAGGACCACAAGTTATCATATCAAAATCAGCATACAAAGGTGTATATTGTTAGGGTGATTTTTAATTAGTTTTAATACGTACTCTGAGAACGTTTTCAAAATACATCATTTTAAAGTGCATCTTATATAGGCAGCAACTTCATTTATATATTCCTGTAGTCACCTTTCCATGTGCTATATGAATTTTATTATATGCATTTGAAGAATTCAGGAAGTAAAGGGCCAGAGACTTGGTAACCTTGAGTATTGCCCTGAACTTGCACTTTCCACGTGTTGACTCATTTTCACAACAACTCTATGTGGTAGGTAAGTACTACCATTATCCCATTTTACAGATGAAGTAAGCTAGGCTAACAAGGCCCTTAAGTAGCCTGCCCAAGATCATATCACAAGGAAGTATCAGAGTAAGAATTTAATGAGGAAATTTTTCTCCACAGCCTGCATGCTTAAACACAATGTGACATAATCATGATAAGGCAGATACCATTTAACACGACACTATATTCGACAAAGAGTTTTCTTAGAAAGGCAACATAGTTACCACGGTTTTTCAAATGTCAGCTGTGTTCAGCAGGTGCATAAGTGCTATAGGGACATGTGACAAAAGTACAAGCAATAGTACCAACTCTCATGGAACTTTGCATTGATGATAGTATGACATCCTAAGGTAAACAGCTTTCAGGCCATGACTCTGTGAGCTCTATCCATTTCATAAACAGTGTTTTTTTGTGGCAATTTTTAGTTTATTTTGTTACATGGTGGTGATCTTTTAAAATAATTATTTCTTTCCTCACTGGTTCATAAGGTCATTGAGTGTAGGAACCAGGCTCTTTTCAGCTTTGAATCCTCAAAGACTACCACAGTATCTTGCAAACAGTGGAGCTCAATAAATGTGGTTTATGTGAGACAGAGGACATTTAGGAGACTTTTGTCTCCCTGCGTATCCGTGTTGGTCCATGCATGGTTCTCATTTAAATAGGCTTCTGATCATCAGAAGACAAAGGAAAAATTGGAAAATCAATATTTGGTTCATAAAAATATTCAATTGAGTTCAGTGCCATAGATAATTATGTAACATCAGTTTTGTGCCCACATCTCAGGTCACAGTATGAAGACAACTTACAAACTGGTAGGTCATATGCAATTAGAAAGGGTTTTATCAAAAGCGACTGTATTAAAGACCACATCCTGGTTTTCATTAGTTTTTTACAGTTGGATAAACAATCCAATTGTGAAGGCAAGTGGACCCTCCCACTTGCTAGCTTCGTCCACACTTAGTTTTTAGGCCTATATGACTGAATTTGGGTTGTGTAGCAATATTCTTCCTACAACAGTTTGGTGGGATAAGACTGTGCATAAATCCTCCTCCAGATGTGGGAACAGTACCTCCAGTGGTGCACTGTCGGTACAGTTCCCTTGATTGCCCTTTGGTCTCTGTGTACCTTCATCTGGACCCAAATACATACCACTATGGCACAGTGATCCTGGAAAGGGGAGTGAGCTTGAATCCAGGGTTCAAACTTTTGGACTATCCAGCCCAACGACATTACCAAGCAAATTGCTTACATATCTTCAGATTCAAGTTCTCCATAGTTAAATAATTTTAGGCCAAGCCCTGGCTCCCTCTCCTTTTCTACAATGTGTCTGACAGTCAGTATGCAAACTTCAAACTGTCGTCAAAATATTTCACTTTGTGAGGTATAACATGTGATTAAAATACTGCTCCACCCATAGGACGTATTCAATCTAATGAGTAACTAAGATAGCTTATAGGAAGTGATTTCTTCATTCACTGGTTTATTCCAAAAATACATGCTAAGAACTTGGAAAAGAAAATGCTGTTGAAGCCCACATAGAAGACATTTGCTATGAGTGTCAGGGAATCGTTTTCTTCAGCAGATCAGACCGCCATATGTGCGAAAGAAAGAGGAGAGGTATGCTTGTCCTGAAATGTCATCACAGAGATCTGAACACAAATACCAAAGGCTTCAGGGTAGAGGAAAGCTATATTGTAGCACATGGTGAAATTGATCCACTTTCAGTGTGACAAAGCTGTCTGCCAATGGCCGTATCATCCTAGGATAAGAGAAAGTCCTGTTAATGACCACTGTACGTTCTTTCCTAGGTGTAAATAAAAGTCCAAATCTGTGTTCTTCCTGATATATCTTATTGGCATGTTGAACACTTTAAAAAAATCATTGCTATATGTTACTTCAATTCAAAGACAGCTTCATTGGCACAACACAATTAAATATCAAATCATTTTTAGTGTGTTTTAAATATAGATGAGTCAGATACACTTCGTATATTCAAATATCTAATGGTGGCAATAAAGCAACTTCCCAAGCAACTGGCTGTTTTTGAAGGTTTTAGCAACGATTTGAGTTCTGAAATATGTGAAATATACTTCCTTACACAATATTTCAATATTTTCCAGTTTGACTCATGGTATTCATTTGATACTTTTGCAGAAATATTCCCTCAGTATATAATGAAGATTGTAAAGAAATGTAGTGGAAATAGAGACTAAGTTGCCAGAATATTAAAAATTTATAGTGCTGGGTTACCAGAAAATATTTTCTGCAACACTGTACAACTCCATCATACAACTTGGAGGCAAGAATATACTTTGAACTTCCAGCCATAATTTTATACCGTAGTTCTCATTGAAGAGGAATCTGAGGCCAAGAGACATCAAGTGCATTGTTCAAGGTCACAAAGCTAGATAGTAGCAGAATGGAGACTAGAACTCAGGCCATCATTTTTAAGGCTGCTTCTCTTTCACTTCAGTATAAAGTGGGCTTGTTATAAGAGCACATTGGGGATTTATTCATGAGGATATTATAAGGTAGGTTCTCTTCATGAGGTAAATTTGGAAAATGGTTTTAAAAGTCTAATGAATTTAGAAGAGATGTGTGTGTGTGTGCGCGCACACGTTTGATGGGAATACATTTCCTGAATTATTGCCTGTATAATAATAGAACTAACTTATAATGAAACTTCTACGTGAAGTTACCTGTAGGTCCATTTTGGATTTTTTGGATGTTTAGACCCTGACACTTAAATGTGGAAGCAGTTTTGGGTCAGTGGTTCCTAATTTTTTAGGGTGTTAAGTATCTCTTTGAGTACTAGAGAAAAAATATTCTGTAAATGAAAATACATAGGCTCACAAAATTACATATACTATTTCCAGGGGTTTCTGGAGCCACAGTAACTCAGGATGCACTTCTTCCACTATCTCCAACCAAATCTCATTTGATAAATGAGTGTGTGGGAGTGAGGTTAGATCCTGCCTTACAAGCTGTCTCTTCTAACTCCTGTCCTTTGTGTAGAGAAACATACATATAAACAGAGAGAAGGAGAACGAGAGACTTCCAAAGTCCACACAGCCCTACCCCTTATTTTTGGGTTTAGTGTACTATTCTCTCCATTAAACCAATTCATTGAAATATTTTTGTCCTTTTCCTCAGAAGACGATGTATGAGTAAAATGGTATCATATTTGATTATGTATTTTAGGTCATTTTTTAACTGCAAAGCACTGGGACACTAATTTTGATTCACAACTGTTCTAGGCATAAATTACACAAAGGTTTTATATATAAAACACGTGTTATTAAAAGCTTCTGTTATTAAAAGACCAAGGTTAGAACTTCACATAGATCCTATTTGCAATGTGTAATTGGTTATACACTACTCACTGCTGCATAGGTAATCATGAGCTGAAATACCAACATTATGAGATAACTTTGTACCTCAGAACTTCATTCCTGCTAAGATTGTATAAAATGATTGGAAGTGGTTTTAGTCTTTAAGTCTCAAGTGTTTAGCTTGACAATTATAAAATTAGTGTATTTTTTAGACAGATGACATACTTAGCTACATAATTGTCACAATTATCCAAATTACTTCCCATCAATGCAGCAAAATGCGCGCATTTTGAAATCCATTATTTGGCTTATTGATGTTGTGCACAGTTGCCTCTCATATCCTTTTGAAGAACAGTTTTGCAAAGGTTTATCTTCGTCATGAAAATCAGCAAATCATCAGTATCACCTGACTGGAAGAGAGATGAAAGAAACTGTTTCACTACAGCACTGAAGAGCTAGCCTCTTCAAATGCATTGTCCTTGAACAAGACTTCCTAGTTTAATGGGCTTCTTGTCTATCCACAGGGAAACAAAAGGCAGGGAAGAGAATTAAGAATGTTTATCTGAGATGGGCTAGCGCTAGGAAGCAATGTAGATTGGAAATACGCTCTTAGTGAAGCCCTGAACGTCAGTTGATTGGTCTGCACCTGCCTTTCTGATCATCATTCTTCATTGGTGTGATGAAAGCTTAAAGTAGAAATGCTATTGATTTTAACATTTATATTCACACTCTTTCCCTGTCATAGGCAGAAAAACCCTTTGATTTTGCTCTGAGCAGCAAATAACTGTTGCAACAGACAACAGTTGTAGGCTGCAGATTCCACTCTTATCACATATTATAGAGTTCCATTTATTTAATCATATTAATAGAATCTTATCAATTCACCTTCTGGCTTACAAACCTGTTTGCTCTCTCTTGCTACGCTCTCTCACAGGATTAGGTTCAATTTCCTCAGCTTGGCAAACAGTAGCTTTCCTAATCTGACTTCCTCTCCAGATGCACCCTCACCTGTCCCCTTACATAGAACCTACGCTCCAGCTCACTGAGCTATCTAAAGGGTGACCTGTCATGCCAGGCTTTTGATTACTTTCCTTTTATTTTACTGTTTCTTGTGTTAGAATTTTCATCTGCTCCTTTTTTATGCAAAAACTTGTTCTCCAAGACTCTGAATTTTATTCAAGTATTTCCTAACATGTCCCCTTCCCCATGACAGAGTTAATTGATCTGCTTTCTGTGTTCCTGGGCGCTTAGAGGGCTTCTGGTATGGCATGCAGTAAGTGTTAGTGAAGTTTATCTGTTTATGGGTTTTTTCTTTTTGCCACTAGATCCAATGTCAGAGAATGTATTTTATCTTTGCTTTGTGTATCTATGCCACCATATTCACAGTAAAAATATTAAGCTCCCATTCCTATAGTCCCCATCTCCAGAGGGAGCATAAATAAATTGGTGACTTTGTGCTCATTAAAGTATCTAAAATATTTACTTTCAGCTCTGATGCAAACTATATGTTTAGCCATTTATTTCTACACCATTAAAAAAGTAATAGTAGAATAATTATTGTATGATGAGTCATCTAAAATGACTTATTAGCTTTTACAACTCCACTTGCTGTGTGATTTTTTAATTATCTTAAGTTGATCATCCAAATAACACGTGATCTTTTCAAAATAGAGATGCCTCAATCCCATCCCCAAGAGATTAGATTTCTATTGACCTGATGGGGCCAGACATCAATATTTCTAAAAAGTTTCCCAAAATATTGATATATGCAGCCAGGGTCAAGAATCACTGGCCTAGAAGCTGGAATTGACAGTTGAAGTAATGCCAACTGTCTCTACTTATTCTCCATTGGAAAGGATTACAGCCATTGTTTCTTGAGTATATTTTCTTGTATTGAGCACTTTTATACCTTGTATGCATTTCACATACTTTCACACACATTTTGCTTACATTACATTACATATGTTATTATTACATTTATTGCTATTCCTTAGGTGGCATTTGGTAGATGAGCTAGCCATGGCAGCAGGTATTGGTAACTGTAATTAGTGTTGAACTTGAACATGTAGAAATGATTTCTAATGATCCATCTGGCTGGGCATGGCTACAAAACAATAGAGTCTAACCCAAGAATCCAAAATAGGTTTTATCTCAGTAGCTGCCTGGAGAGCTCAGTTGTGAATCCTCATTAAATTGTAAGAGGGAGGCCGGGCGCGGTGGCTCACGCCTGTACTCCCGGCACTTTGGGAGGTTAAGGTGGGTGGATCACCAGGTCAGGAGTTCGAGACCAGCCTGACCAACATGGTGAAACCCTGTCTCTACTAAAAAATACAAAAATTAGGTGGGCATGGTTGTGTGTGCCTGTAATCCCAGCTACTCAGGAGGCTGAGGCAGGAGAATAAATTGAACCTGAGAGGTGGAGATTGCAGTGAACAGAGATTGAGCCACTGCACTCCAACCTGGGTGACAGAGGGAGACTGTCTCAATTAAAAAACAAAACCAAACAACAACAACAACAACAACAAAAGCTGTAAGAGGGCTCAGTAAGAAAGAGTACTGTGGTACTGTGGTTATCTAGACATATTGTCATAGTACTGGGTTGGGGGGTAAATAGATGCATATGTATGGATGATAAAACTTTTTCTCCAGATATTGTTTCGGAAGTCTCTTTGTAATTCAGAGGATGGAAAATGATTCATTTGTTCCTGGCATAAAACAGAGATGATTCAAGGACCTGTGGTGAAGTATTGAATATCTCTTGCCAATTAGTGTCATGATTGCAAGATATTTGTCTCTTATTCCTCAGAAAGGCTGAGAACTGAGATTGCCATCACATATGTTCACTTCTCCCACTGAAAATTGGTATGGTGGTACTGATGAAGTAGTTGAAACTACCATAACTTGGGAATGCTTTGGACAGAAGTAAGAATTTGCCAGCCAATGAAAATATTATAAGACCTCTTTGTCCCTAGCAGAGAGCACATACTTCCCCTTGTTTTGTTGCCTACGAAAAAGGAAAACTGATCTATAAAATGAAATTGGATCTATGTACCTTTGAGATCCATTTCTACTTGATTTATGCCCTCTGTTCAGACTGGAATATGGTAAGACATAAATTGCTCAGGTATTCTAATAAATTTCCTGTCTCATCATTTCAGACTAGTCCTACTTCTGGGACAACACATTTTCTTAAAGGGCATCTAACTGTAATCCTTCATTGCATATTGAAAACTACAAACCTAGGGTTTGTTAACATTTTCCAACCTTTGCAATACCTCTCAGAAGGGTAACATAAAAAATGACATATGTCCCTTTGGTTGAGAATATTATGAGTTGCAAGTTGTGACACTAATTTAGTCATAGATGTTGGAGTGAAAATTGTAACAGTGCCACATTAAATATATGCATTTTGTTTATTACACATCTAAATTCAGAAATATTAAAATGTGAAAAAAGACATATACTTAGAATCAAAGAAATATGGAAGTACCATCGTCTTGCCTTTGTATAGAACTTTAGAGTTTACCAGGTTTTCACAATTTTCATCTCATGGAATCTTTAAAAAGAACTCTGGGGAGTTAGGCCCAGAAAGAAAAACAAAAAACAAAAGCCAAACGAAACATGACTATACCAATGGGATTGAGGAAAAGGGATGAAGAAAAAAGGCATCCGGGAACAAATGACTACTGGTGTTTTTCTTCACTTGGGGCCTTTCTCCTTCAATCTGTCCCTGTCATTGGTTGTAAAGTTGCACGTTGATGAAGGAAACCAGAAACACCTGAATGATTCTACTGAGAATCCATCCAGAGGAATTTATTGGCACATATGAGCTCCAGAGTCTCTTGTTCTAGTGAATGTCAGGATGATTAAATATGGAAATAAAAATGGCATTTTGTTTTTTAGAAAGGTTATTACACTGTATTTTTTGCTGTTTTCTTTATAAATAAATGGAAAAGGCAATCATGATTAGCCAAGTAGTGATATTATGAAGATATGGTGGTATTCTTTACAGAGTAGTAAATTTTCATTAAAATGATGTTTTGCTTTCAGCATCAGTTCAATAATGTTGGAATTAAATAGAGTGAGTTAAATAGAGAAAAGTATTTAATATTTTAGGCAATGTAATAATACATGCATTTTCAGTGCAGACTAATCATCTCTAGTATTTTAAACCCTCCCTGCTATAGAATAAAATTGAAAGAAATATACTCAATATGTCTTATTCTTAACATAGTTTTAAAGTATTTTATTGATATCTGCGTGCAATTATCAATAATTTTCTGTTTTAAGAAATTCTAATTCTCATGTACTTTTACAAGCCAAATGAAGGAGGTGCTTGCATCCCTCCTCCAAAGTATAATGTCATATAGGGTTTACCTATATGTCAAAGCATAATGAAATATAAGGGTTACCTTTATGTCATTATACTTTGGAGGAGGGATGCAAGCACCTCCTAGCTTCAAGACTGGATCTCTATATTAGTCAAATATACCAGGTAATAATAAATATACCAGCTTCACTCTTACTTAAATGTGATTCAGAGGATAAATCTTTCAGTCTATGAGTCACATTTTCTCTTATCAGTGGTTAGTTTTAGAAAAATAAGTTTTGGTGTTATTGATATTTTACAATTGTTTTATTTTTATTTTGTTTCATTCATTACTTCTTAGCTTTGTATGCCTATCCCTTAAAAATAATATTAAGTTAGGCACGTTTCTTTAGATTTGTCTCATATAGCAAAGCTTGTGCTCTTTTATGTAGAAGAAAACCATTTCTTATTACATAGACAACTACAACAGAGACAAATTAAAAATTAAATTCAATTCATGACTCCATTCTCATTTACTGAAGGTCCTTGCATTAGTTTGAATTGCTGTAACAAAATACAAAAGACTGGGAGGCTTAAATAACAGATATTTACTTCTCACAGTTCTAGAGGCTGGGAAGTTCAAGGCCAAGGTGTTGGCTGATTCATTTCCTAGTGAGGACCCTCTTCCTGGCTTGTTGATAGCAGCCTTGCCACAGCAAACTCATATGGTGGCGACAGAGCAAGCTCTCGTGTTCTTCTTGTAAAGGCACTAATTTAATCATGATTTTCCTCATAGCAATATCTAAATCCAATTATCTCCCAATGACTTCATCTCAAAATATCATCACAATGGATATTAGGGCTTCAGCATTTGAATTTTGCAAGGGTGTAATTCAACCCAGAGCAGCTTCTAAGCAAAATATCTCCTGTCCAGGAGATCCAGCCCAATTTTGTGTAATTCAATGTTCTTCCACCAGGGACTCAAACTAGACTTCTCTATCTTCTTGATTTTCTTTCATCAATACACTGTGGTTGTATCCAAAGGATCATTAATATAGGATTGTGGGTAGAAAACGCATACAGAAATCATGACTTCTTTTTCTTTCTTATTGTTAGTTAACAGAAAAAATTTTTAAAAATTGTCGGCCAGCTTTTGAGTCAATGCTTTCATGAATAATAATTCCCTTGCTGTCATAGAAAATCAGATACTATCTGCAAAAGTCACTGGGTATTATCGATTCCTGTGTATTAAATTACTTCAAAACTCAGTGGCTTATAACAACAAGCTATTATGTCTTACTTTCTGAGAGTTAGGAATCTGAGAGTGGCTTACTTCAGAGCCTCTGGCTCAAGGTCTCTCATGAGATTACAATTAAGCTGTATACTACGATGTAGTTTCATCTAAAGTTTTAATGGGGGAAGGAAGATTCACTTCCAAACTCACTCATGTGGTTTTGGCAGACCTTGGTCCCTCACATGTGGATCTCTTCAAAAGATTGCCTCATAGCATAGAGGCTGGCTTCTCCTAAGGCAACTGATGCAAGACAAAGTGAGAGAGAGTATCCAAGGTATAAATTTCAGTCCTTTTATAACCAAATTTCAGGAGCACCATTTCATCACTTCTGTATTCTAATTGTTATAAGTGAGTTAGATCCAGATCACGCTTAAGAGGGTGGAAAGATTGTTTTTGGTGGTGGATAACACCAAAATAACAATAGGTGTGGCGTAATAATAGGTGTCAAGGATAATCGGAGGCCTCCTTAGTGTTGGCCTAGCATGCGTTCCTTTTACTCAAGTATGTGTTTAATGTATATGCCTATTTCGAATATCACAGTTTCTGACTACTTCGTTTGAATATACCTTTGCTCTTATATGTGCGAAAAATATTAATAGTGATTCTTATCATATATATAAAATCTCAATAATATAAAGAGAAAACACTTAAAATTTAGACTGAATGTGGGGGACAAATTTCTGGTGAAATAAGAACATTTGAAAATTAATTTCTCTATATAAGCTATGAGAACTGGCAAAATATGTCAAAATCAACTTTTTCAGATCTTTGAAAATTAACTGTAGTCTTGCAATAGTCTGAGGAACATTTATTTAAAAGAAATCATGTGTCATGGTAAGGACAGTGTGCTTTATAGAATTTTAACTTTTCCTAGCCCCATCTTCATTTCTCTATCGACAGCCTTGAAAACCAATGGTCTCACAATTATGGAAGCTGTGAAAATGAGAAGTCTACCATGCATTGGAAGTGGAAGAATCTCCACAGAAAACTGCCATAATTTGACGTGTTATTTCCTTGACAAACTCCATTTTTAGGGCCTATCTTTATTTGACCTTATTCATAACTTGTTCTGTGCAAATAGCCTTATTCCTAGAGTGTTTATTGAAACCAAGAGATGGAAATTGTACAAAATAGTAGCTAAGGTGGCTATACCAGTTGGAAAGAGCAAAAGGCTGAAGAAGAAAACTCAATAGGAAAAACAAAAATGAAATGTCCATAGGGGCTATAAAAAACGCCAATGTATTCCTGAGAATCTAGAAGACCATAAGCATGTGTAGAAATGTGTGCATTTCAAAGGATGTGTGCATCCCAAAGGATGATTTTATATCTGAGAAAGACCTGAGAAGGTCTCTCACCTGTGGCTGACTTTGAGTTTCTAAGCAAACAGGAAATTGAGACTAAGACAGAGTTATTTGTCAACCGGATAAGTGCTGAAAGTATGTTCCAAAATGCAAATAGAATCCCTCGGCAAAGACAAAAAGATATTTTGTTTTCAGACCTTCAAGGAATCTCTGTTCAATCATTTGCTGACCACTAAGTTCAATCATTTGCTGACCACTAAGTTACCTAAGAAGCAGCTTCAATGACCACACATGACAAAGAATGCAAAGTTTACAGAATTAGTTCAGAAAAATTACCAAACCGGCAGCGATTACAAGAAGTGAAAAAAGCAGTAAACTCTGTGCTGGGGAAGAGGAAGGAGATGGAAGAACCTGACTTTTGGAGTTGTCACATTTTATTATTTAAAGTAGAACGTAAAGTATAATAAAAAATCTAGTTTTTGACAAAGCATTATGGTACATATAAACAAACAAGGAAGCATAACTCATGCACAAGAAAAAAAGCAGTGAATAAAAATGAGTCCTGAGGATTCCCAGATGTTATACTTATCAGATAAAGACTTCAAATCACTTGTGATAATTAATTTTACATGTTGACTTGACTGGATTAAGGTATATCTAGATAGCTGGTAAGCATTATTTCTGGGTTTGTCTGTGAAGTTCCATGGCAGAACGGTGTGTGTGAGTCAGTGAACTGAGTGGGGAAGATCTATTCTCAAGGTGAACAGGGACCATCCAGTCAGCTGGGGGTTGGGATAAGACAAAAAGGCAGAGGGAAGGAAAATTCTCACTCTCTTTTCTGGAGACAGCAACTGTGTTTCTCCTACCCTTGATCATTAGAACTCCAGGTTCTCTGGCTTTTGGACTTCTGGACTTGCACCAGTAGCCCCTGGGTTCGCAGGCCTTGTACCTTGGACTGAGAGATATACCATTGGCTTTCCTGGTTCTGAGGATTTTAGATTTGGACAGAGCCATGCTGCCAGCATGTCTGGGTCTTCTGCTTGCAGACGGCGTATTGTGGGACTTCTCGGCCTTCATAAATGCACGAACCAATTTCTTTAAGAGATCCTCTCCTATATATATATATATATATGGAGAAACCTGACTAATACATTGCCTATTTTACCTATTGCCTATTTTAAAAATGGTCAAAGAACTAAAAGAAACCGTATCTTTTAAAAACTACTAAAAATGAACTGAGAAGACATGAAAAATGACAATGGTCTTATAAAAAGGAGACACTGAATTAATAACCAAAAATCTTCTTGTGAAGAAAAGACCAAGCACAAATGGCTTCCCTGATGAATTCTCCCAAACATTTAAACAAGACTTTGATTTTTAGATCCCACAAATAAGTGAGAACATGCAATGTTTGACTTTCTGTACCTGGCTTATTTCACCTAACATAATGATCTCCAGTTCAATCCATGTTTTCCATTGAAATAAATATGTAAGTTAAATAAAACAATGAAGACTTAAGACCAATCCTTTCAAAAACAATTCTTTTAAACTCACTCTGACAGTCTAGTGTTACCCTGATACCAAAGCCGAAGACGTCACAGAAAAAGAAAACAATAAACCAGTATCTCTTATAAACATAAATGTAAAAAATCTCAATACAATAGCAGAAATGTGATTCCAGTAACATACAAAAAGGATTATATATCTGCAATAACCAAGTGGTATATATCCTAGGATGCAAGTTTGGTTCAACATATGAAAATCAATCAATGTAATACACCATATTAATAGGATAAAAGAATTAAAAATGAGTATCTTTATAGCACACATAAAACACATTTGAAACAATCCAAAACCTTTCTTGATAGAAATACTCAACAAACTAGGACTAGAAGGTCACTGCAACAATCTAAAAAAGGCCATCCATAAAAAATCCATAGTTAACGTCATAGCAGTGAAATTTTGAATGATTATCACTATGACCATAAAGAAGACACAGATATCCACTCTCACCACTTCTCTTCAGCATTTCACTGGAATCTCGCATAAATTTTTGTGATCTTGGAATAGGCAATTGTTTCATAGCTATGTACCAAAAATACAAATAACCAGATTAAAAAATGGATGAATTGAACTTCCATAAAATTTAAAAATGTTGTGTATCAAAATGTGCTATCAAGAAAGTGAAAAGGTGAGTCCTCAGAAGGTAAGGAAGTGTCTGAAAATCACATATCTGATAAAGGATTATTGTCCAAAATATATAAAGAATTCTTACAAGTCAACAGCTGAAAAAGAAAAATCCCAATTAAAAGTGGGCAAAAGAGTTGAATAGATATTTCTCCAAAGAAGATATACAAATGGCCAATAAACATACAAAAATATGCTCAACATCATTAGTCATTATGAAAATGAAAATTAAAGCCACAATGAGATAGCACTTCAGATCCACTAGGGTGGTTAATATTTTTTTAAAAAGAGAGGGACAATAACAAGAGTTGGTGAGGATGTGGATAAACTGGGACAATCATACACTGCTGATGGGAACGTAAAATTATGTAGTCACCATGGAAAACAATTTGGTGCCCTCAAACATTAACCATAGAGTCACCATATGACCCAGTAATTACATGCCTAAGTATATATCCAAGATAACTGAAGGCTTATGTCTACAGAAAAAATTGTATGTGACTATAGAATCATTAGTCATAACAGCCAGAAAGTGAGAACCACCAAAATGTTCATCAGTTATTTAAAAAACATATGTTGTATATTCATACACTATGAATACATATATATGATTATATGTATGTGTATTCATACATACATCTATGGCTGAACATTATTCAGCCATAAATATGAGTGAAGTGCTGATACATACTGTATGGAAGAACTGAAAATATGTTTTCTATTTGAAAGAAACCAGACGTGAAGCAAGATACAAAGAAAAGTATGTACTGTACGTTGATATTTAAAGTCCAGAATAGGTAAGTCCATTGAGATGAAAAGTAGATTAGTGGTTACCAGAGGATGGATGAGGAGAAAATAGGAGTTTCTTTCAGAGCATTGAAAATATTCGTAATTATATAGTGGTGGTGTTTGCACAACTCTGTGAATATGCTGAAACTCACTAAATTGTGCAACCTAAAAGTGTGAATTTTATGGTTTATTGATTATATCCCTATAAAGTTGTCATTAAAGATGGATAAAAATTATTATGAATTCAATTGTAAATCTAGTACAGACTCTGAAAGGACATTTATTTTATTTATTTTGTTGTTGTCATTGAGATGGAGTCTCTCTCTGTCGCCCAGGCTGGAGTGTGGTGGTGCTATCTCGGCTCACTGCAACCTCTGCCTCCTGGGTTCAAGCAATTCTCCTGTTTCAGCCTCCCGAGTAGCTGAGATTACAGGCATGCACCGCCATGCCTGACTAATTTTAAAAAATATTTTTAGTAGTGACAGGGTTTCAGCATGTTGGTCAGGCTGGTCTTGAACTCCTGACCTCAAATGATCAGCCTCTCAAAATGCTGGGATTATAGGCATGGGCCATGACACCCAGCCAGGACATTTATTTTTGTGTAAAACTGTGTATGGGTGATATAGTTGCTGGTCCCTGGATAATTCCAGTAACTTATTTATACATATACATAAAGAGCTTTATTAGAGATTCAGAAGCATAGCCTGGTTTACATTTAACTTCTAAAGGGTAAATTACTGGCTCTTGATTTCTCTTCTGAAAAACTGGTAGGAACCAGTTTTCCATGTCCTTTCTGCTTCTGTTGGGAGAATGTATATTAAAAAAAAATATATATATATATATACACACACACACACACATACACACACACACACACACACACACACACACATATATACTGGTGTCTAAATAAGATGCAGGTATGAAAGTAGCAAAGTTCATATTTCTTGAAATTTTTATTCAGTTTCTGAGAACAGTCATTGCTGGTTCTTCTTTGGAGGTTTTTTCTCATTAGAAATAAGACAATCAAACACAAACCAATGGGTTCTGCAAACACAACTGAGCCCTTAAGCTTGCATATCACAGTGTTATATTTTTTATTCCTTTTCTCAGCGTTCACAACTTTTGTCCAACACACCTTATTTTAATCCAAGCTGTAGTTGACAACCATGCTCTTTTTTTATGTCACGCAGGTACAATATAGGAGAATATAAAAGGGAACCATGTTCTCTTTCAGAAGAAGCGTGATCCAACCTGCCAAAATGTCATTGAATTTATATAAACCCAAGAGTTGGTCAGGTGTGTTTACTATAAACCTTCTCTGGTGTTTATGAAAATTTCCAGCTGAATAGAATTTGACACTTTAATAAAAGGGAGTGTGGCATTATGCCGCGGTTAGCATGCCTGACTAGAAACAGTCCAACGTGCTGAGAAGATTATGAAGCTTTCCCTCGTGCCCTTTAACTTCAATCCAGTAATCAAAAGATTGATTTAGTTCTCAAACTTAATTTGCAGTTCTAATTTTATTATTTTTCCAAGCCAGCTAGATCTTATTAATCTATTGGATCAGCTGCAGCTGTGTCGCGCCTTGCGCTGTGGGATGTACCCCCACGCCTCAGTTATTCCTAACCATAACAAGAGAAACGAACAACAACGTCAAAAAAAATAAAAGTCCAGAGTCATTGCTCTTCTTTGAATCAAATCACGTTTCTGATTCCAGGAACTGGAATAATCTTTCTCTTTCAGATAGAAGGATGTAGAGTTTAAGGATTAGGAAAATTTCAATAAATGAGAAATTTCTCTTCATGAGTTTAGGGGAAAAATATCTGGGACTATTCATCTAATGCACACCAGAATACAAAGGCAAAACACGAAAAAAGAGTATTGAAACTCATAACAAGGATCAGTGACCTGGAGTAAACAGCACTTAAAAGCAAGGATCTTAACCTTTTTCTCTGAGCAAATGCAGAGGTACTTGGATTTTCTGTATACGTTATGGTACATCAGGAAACCCTCTTATGTGACTGCTGACATGCACTGCTAAACTAACAGCCATTTATTGTAAAGCCAAGCTATCCAATTTTTCTCAGATGGTATAAAAGAGTTATTTTTAAATAAACTGGGTGTTGAGAAAGAAGTTTAACTGTGCTTGTAGGACCCAGTCGTCCACTAAATACCTCTTTATTCCTCTTGAGCTATCGGATCAGGGAGTGCAGCTGCAGGCTGCACTGGCCCTGCAAAATAAAAGGCGAATCATCTATAGGAAGCAATGAGGGACTTGAGAAGAGGGAGAAAATACCGCGAGCAGCTGGATTTGTGTTTTATGGGGATGCTGGGACTGGAAAGCTGCCAGCTGACCTTGTCTCCCCACATCTCTTTTTCCTCTTGTCACCTGCCTCACTGCTCATTCATCTCTCTTTGTTTCTCCTATTATATTTGGTGCTTCTACGTTCCAGTGTGTTTTAAGATACTCTGCGTTTCATGGTGTGTCTGGTTTCTATACTTCTTCTCTAGATTGATTAAATATTCAGTATAGAAAGGTACTGAGTCTTACTCAGAAAAATATTCTGACAGTATTCAGAAAATACAAGAAAATAAAACAGATCTTTCCAATCTCTCTCTCTCTCTCTCTCTTTCTTGCACATACAAATTTCAAAACAACAACAAAAACAGAAAACCAGAAAATACGCTTTACCTGTTCAGCATGAAACAATTTCCAAAAAATAGCATTGACTTATACCTTCAGAATCTAGGCCGTTACTATGTGTCACAGGGCATCATTTACACAGCAAAACGTAAGCCATAAATGTGAGCACAGTATTGCTCTGTGCTGTCACCCACATTCTGCTCTCAAGTCCCAGTGAAGCATGTACTGCAATGAGCATGATTCGTTAAATGCCCCCCAAAACACCATTTGGGGATGGGGATTTTAACGCTGGAATTCCTTTAATCTCCCAGCTCCACTCCCCTACACCATGAATTTGTTTGCCTTATTCAGTACTATTCCTTCAGGCCTTGAATAGGCCTCTTTGCTTTGGGGGTTGGGGGGTACTGATACATTTCCTATGTGTTTCTGCTGATGGCCCTTTCTATTTTCCAGGCCTGTGTCGTTTCTGATAGGCCTCCAGCACCCAAAGAGAAAGGGAATGTGAATTCTCTGAGAAAACTCCTCCCGGCATTCTCTCTTGAGCACAGCCAAGCATCTGGGGCCCGCTTTCAATAGCAAGAAGCCTGGAGAGCTGCCCAAGCCTATCCCCAGGTGGGGTTGAAAGAGATCCCGATTTCTACAGATAGTGCCCATAAACTAGATTATAAACCAATGCAACATACTATAAGTGCCTCACGACTACAGGCTTAAACCAAGGCGTCAAAATGGGAGTGAAGGGCTATCACATTTCATGATTACAAAACAAACACACTTAGCTAGGCATTAGGTACTTAGTTTTATCCTAGGTGAGAGGAAATGAGGGGTTTTTCCAACAGTAGAGACAGCAACAGTGCTGCACCGAGTAGGTTTTCCGGGGAGCTGTGAAACACTCTTCCACTTAACTCTCCTCCTCCCTGGCATCCTTCACTCTTGCTACCCTTGCTTCTTCCCAGGAGCTGGGAGTCTCATTCGTAGACTTAGTCCTTTGAGTGAAGTGTGAAAGTGGAGAAGAGGGGGACGAAAAACATTGCCACATTCTCAAAATCTCTTGTCAAAATATTTATTTTTAGTAAGTATTTTTATTAACATAGTTGGTTACTATGATTAAGTATTACTATGTGGAAGGCAAAGAGAATCAGAGAAAATACTTCGTTCTTGGAGGTTGTATCAGGAAAAGAGAGAAGCATGATATAGGCCAGTCTGGGTGGTAAATATATCATGGCATAACACAAGGTGGCAAAGTCTTGGCCCAAGTTGGTAGAACACCTGAAGCCAACACATGGGGAAAGAGATAAAGGAGTGTGACTGGCCTTCCTAATGATTTATGTAATTATGTCGGACAGGCAGCAAAATGAGTGAGGCACTGAAATGCTGTGGCAAATATCTTCTGTGTTACCAGATGACATTCAAAGTTGGAAGCAAAGACAAGAGTATATGAAACTTCAGTTCAAAGGGAAAAGTAGAGGTAACCTCAAAGCTTGTGAGAAAAAAAAAAAAAACAACTAGGTTTGTGGGCATATGATTAGTCATTCATTATATACATTTATTAAGTGATGGCCAGAGGAAGGGAGGTGGAAGCGGCAAAGATGTGGCCATCAAGGAGCTAGCTAATACAAGCTGAGACGTGTGTGTGTGTGGCGGGGGGCGGGGGGCACGCAACACTTTTGTGTCCCTGGCCATTTTCTACTTTGCATTAATGGCCTCAGCATCAGCAGATTGATTTTTGAGTACTTGCTCAGCTGTGGAGGCTGCAAAAGCTAATCATTTCTCTCTAACTATGGTTTGATATATGTCTGACTATAGATGAAGGTGTTATGAGGGGATGGATCATTTGAATGTTAATTACATTATGATGATGAATAAACAATGTTTACTTAAAGTGCAGAGGTATTACAGGAGAAACTACATTTGAAAATTTGCCATATTAAAAACAATCTCAATGATTGAGTTTCAAGTAAGTTATTTTGTTCTTCATTTTGAATTATTCTAAGGACACAGTTATATGGCAAAAAGTTTCCTTGTAGGTTTATAAATAGTTGAGCATTAATTTCCAGCAATCTGGCTTCTCCTACCATGCTCTTGTTACTGTTCACACCTTCGAAGGGAAGATTTGATATGCTATTTAGCCTTAACTGATGATTGTTGACCTGTGAGGTCAGATGAATACAGCTCTAGAATCCTGATAGGAGTGTTGCTTTCCTCATCAGCAGAGGGTAGAAGTGCTGCAGAAATGATGTGCTCACAGTGTACAAAAGCAGAGAGACTACTTGGTTTGCGATTGGACGTCACCTAGGTAAAGAAAGCTTGATTTGCAATGCACATCTTAAATGTGATAGATGAACTAGTGTGAGTTGAATCACTAAAAAGTAAAATAGCCATGACTTGTTGGTATTGAGGTTGGCATAAATGTAGTATTAACCTCTGATTTTTATTTTATTTATTTATTTTTATTTTTAATTTTTGTGAGTAATAGTAGGTTTATATGTTTACGTGGTACATGAGATGTTTTGATGCAGGGACGCAATGCATAAAAATCACATCATGTAAAATGGGGTATCTACCCCCTCAAGGATTTATCCTTTGTGTTACAAATGATCCAGTTATACTCTTTTGGTTATTTTAAAACGTGCGTCCAGAAACTTGGAGAAATTGCCCTTAGGCCTTGCTTATTATATTAGGCAAGAAATTTCAAATGTGTAGTATTGCTTAAGTCTCTTAGAATTGGACAGAAGAGAAAATACAGATAATAAATAAACTTAAAGAATTTAATATTTCCAAATACAAAAAGAAAGGGAAATAAGAGTAACCACAGAGTATAATTTTCTTCCATGCAATTAGTGATAACAAGTTTAAAAAATGCTAAAATCCACCAACAGTAAAGTTGCATTGAAAATTATACACCAATGCACTATTAGAGGCAGACATTGGCACTATATATAGGGAAAGATGTATGACAATATGTTGCAGAATGCTGTAGATGTAAAGACTCAGCATGCTGAGTATTCTCTTTCTGTTGGGCATATTAAAGACCAAATTTTTGATAGATAAATTTGTCCTCTGTGGCATCAACTTCAGAAAATTATGACTCTCCCCTAAGCAATCCTCAAGCCTGTCACCTGATATTAGGGATTTGGTTTCTGTATGATATTTTTCAGACATTTGTTCTGAGAAGACAGGCCGTAGGCTTTCCTGTACTTGCAAAACAGCACATGGTTTTAGATAGTAAAACCTCAATGCATATTTTACAATTAAATTTATACACTCAGTTTCTATTACCTCCTAGGGTAAAAATGTGTGAGTTCATGTCTGTGTTTGTGTGTGTGTGTCTGTGTGTTATAAATTATTGGCCAATAGTTCCTGGCAAATAATAAATATTTGTTCATTCATTCATTCAAAAATGTGTAACAGATGGCAGATAGTGTGCTAGGCAGTATGATACAGCAGCAAAGCTTCAATTCTAGTGAGTAGAAATGGACAAAAAAAAAATGAAGAGTGATTATGTAATATGTTTTAAGGTAATAATTTATGTAGATAAAACATAGAACAAAATAAGAGGGATTAGAATTGCTTGTGGTAGCTTTTAACCTTAAACAGGATGATTAAGTCATGGGCCATGGAAAAAGTAACATTTGAATAAAGGCTTAACTGATATGAGGGATAGAGCTATGTGGATAAGTAGGATAGGCATGTTCTGGGTATGAGAAAAGGCAAAAGCTCTGAGGCAGAAGTGTGCTTCAGGGGTTTGAATAACTGCAAGGAGATAAGTGAGGCTGTAGTAGAGTGAGAGAAGAACAAATCTTGGTAGTAAGAATTTCAGTTAAAGAGGTAATAGAAGGACAGATCAATAGGATATTATTGGCCTTATTGTTGGTTATATTGTGGGACAAATGGGAAGCCATTGCGGACGCTTGAATAAATGAACGACATCATCTGACTGACATTTTAATAGGATCATTCCCACTGCTCTTTTGAGTATGTACTCCAGAAGGGCAAAAGTGAAGGCAAGGAGATCGGTGGGTTGCAATTGAAGTAATACAGTTGACAGGTGCTATGGCTTATACTAAAATAGGTAGAGGTAGTGAGAAAAAGCTTCTGAATACAGAACTTGTTGAAGCACTGAGTAAATTAATAACATCATAGTGTAGAACTAACAGAAAAATCACTAAACAAGCCACGGATTAGCCACAAACTTATAATATCAAATAAATACTAAATATCTAAGTCAAAGTCTACAATATTCTCAAATTATAAATTATATTAATATCATTATATCATAACTTTTTTCATGGTAATATTCTTCCCAAACATTTTTGACATTGTCCAAGAGTTATGGCATATGCAGAAAAAAAAGTGGAGAACAACCTAGCTTGGCTAAGCTGTGGGTGCTAAGGGGCCAGATGGATGCATTCACTGTTTGAGAATCTATACACGATTCTATAGTGAAGAATATCTATATAACCCAAGATTTTGAAAGAATCTTTTCCTGACATTTAGGATTGTCTTGATCCTTTGTAAAAACCCATCCGGTCTGGAGTTCCATGGATGAAGAGATTTGTGGAACGTGGAAAGGATTCAGAGGACTGTTACCAAGATGATTTAATCATTAGAAAATCAGTGCTATAAAGAAAGGTTAATAGAACTGAGACTGTTCAGCTTGGAAAATAGAGAGCCAAGAGGGAATTTAATAATGGTCTTTAAGTGTATAAAGAGCTATAGCACACAGATAATGCCCAACAGCTGGTCTCAATCTTCTCTTAGGACAGAATAAGGAGAATGGAGTATAAATTGCATCATGACAGATTTAGGAAAAATACTAGAAATAATTTTCTGACAAAAAATACTGTTAAAAATTGAGCTAGGTTGCCAGTCCAGAGTAAATTCGACAGTGTTTCTGGGATTCTCAGCAATTGATTCATTAATGTCAGTTCAATATATATTTCCTGAGAACAAAGTAGTTACTATGTGTTAAGATATTTTCTATGGAATGACAGTGTTGCAATTCGTACAATTGCAACACTAGAAAAATGGGTACAATTTGGCTTATATGACTAGTGAGTTATAAATTCAGAAACTAGAAAGCAGAAACCTAAGGTGGCATGATGCAAGACCAGTTAACTTTGATAGGCAGGCATTGGTGTAATCTGGTAGAGGGGGAAGAAAGATGTAGAATGAAGAATAAGGGTCCAAAGGAAGGGGTGAAGGTAGGCTTTGAGAGGTACTTGGATAAAATTGAACCATAATATTCATTTCACTCAAGGACAAAGGCAGTGTGACAGGTAACCTTGCCCCTTTGCTTCACGGAATTAGGGTGGGACAGTGGCAGAGAAGCTTGTACTGCACCAGCCAGCCCCATGAATGGAAAGGGATGCAAGCAATCAAAAGAGACAGGAATCCAAGATTCCTTTGTCCCTAGTCAAATTGAATTTCTAAACATAAACATAATCTTTATGATGTTTATTTCTTTTTCTCCCATTGTAACTTTTTTGTTTTGGGGGAGGGATCGAGTTCCGACCAATTTTTTTTTTCTCAGTTACTTTTTTTTTTTTTTTAGTTGCAGTGGGATTGAGAGAAGGGGTTAATTGAAAAAGAGAGTTTCTGTGGTTTCCATGTGAGGTCAAAGTCTGAAGCCAACATGTGATATTGATACCAACTCAATTCGTTTCATATAACTTTAACTCATTTAATCTTTATTATGATGTAGTGAAAGAAATACGTGTTCTTCTGAGTTTATATCCGGCCTCCTTAACAGCTGCGAGACCTTAAATAAGTTTCGTAATCACTCTGAGCTTTACATTTTTTCATCTTTAAAGTGGAGACAGTAATTAGCTCAAGGAGTTTCTGTGAGAATTAAAATGCTTAACATGGTACTTATCACCCAGTAGGTACTCATCATATGCTAATTCCGAACACCTATTACACATAACAAATCCTCAATTATGAAATGACATCATTTTATGTTCTTTATTTGATGAGCACCTTAAACCTTTTTTACTTCAGTCCAAACCTCTCCACTTCGTTACCTTAACTCTTATTCATATGGCGAGACATCTGGGTTGCTCTCCTTGAGATATTCTCAAATGTATTAATATCTTCCTTAGGAAATGGGCTGCTGAGGATGGAAGACACATTCCTAAATATAATCCCATCGGTACAGAGTATTATGACCTTATTATGCCTTCCTTGATGTGGAAAATATATTTATATTAATACATCCTGAAATTGTATTGCTTTCTTGGCAGGCACACTCTACTTTTGACACAAATAGACATTTTTAGAACCTAGGTTTTCCTTGGAGATGCTCTAAATCTAGCTCTGTTGGAAGGTAATGCACTGGAGCAAATGATCGCATGTCATTGTTTTGAGACCAATAAATCTGTGTTTCTCAAAGGCTGGGCAATTCCGAATGAATAAATTTTATGGCCAAAGTATCTAATTGAGTTTGTAACATATAATGTGGTATAACATAAAATATTCCTGTGAGTTGGCCTACCTGTCATACTACTATATCAACTCTCTTTATTGCTAAACTTTATGGAAAAGCTACTTCTGTTTTCAGCTTTCAATTCCTTACCTATTATCTTCTCATCCCAAAGCAATCTGGCTTTCCCTTGAAACTACTTTCCCAAAGGCCATCAAAGACCTAATGGTCCAACCCATTAGTTTCTTCTCAATTATTTTCTCTCTAATCACTCTTTGGCATTTGGCATTATTGACCATTAGTATCAGTGCCAATTTAATCTGAAAAAACAAACAGAAAGCACGTGAATATTGAATGCAAAACATGAATGCAGAGAATTGTTTTCACGGGTAAAGAAGAACTGAGAAGTCAAAAAGTGGACAGTAGGATAAACCAAAGTTAGCAACATCAGAAATCACAACAGCCCAAGGCCAGAGGACAAAGGGAACAGGCAGGGCTATCAAATCCCAAGAGATAAAATTACCCGGCTAAAACTAGAATTACAGGGAGAACTAAAGCCACAGAGGAGATGCAATTGCTACTTGAGATCTCATTTGAAACAAACAGAGTAATACTCTGGTTTCTGCTGCTCACTTTCTGCTTTCCAGTGTTCTGTCAGTGCCTCCTATTGGCTGAACCCAGATAGATGTCAGCTATCAATGGAACCTGGGAAACAGATTTCAGAAGTTACTCCCTCAGCATTTGCCATATGGAACAGAGCAGGAAAAAGGAGAAAGATGAGGAATGAATATGAAGGAAAACAGGCCCCGTAATGGCACAGTACTTTTGTCATTCAGCATTCATTCTCATACTTCTAACTACATACAACATCTTTACACTTCTACGTATTATAAGGCAAATATCTGTTATATAAACAATAATCACATCCTCCACTCAAACAAAAAAGACAAAAGGACTCATCAGTCATTATATTCATCCCAATTCCACAATCTTTAGATAATACCAAGTTTATTCCATCAGATTCAGATATCACTCCTCATAGTTAAGTGACATATGGACTAATTTGTAAAGCTGTGCACCTCTCACTCTCCTTATACAAAATATAGTACGGGTACCCTAATTTGTTGATAATTTAACATTTTATTGAAGAGAAAGAACTCTGCCCTGTTACCCAAACCAGAAAACTGCAAGTAATTCCAGAATCCTTTTCTTTCTTTCCCCTCATTCAGTCTATCATAATTCATGCCAAACTCACCATTTTACCATCTCTCAAATCTTCCACTACCACTTTGTTAATTCAGGCTTTCGTTGTATCCCATTTGGATACATGAAATAGTTTGCTAATTTGTCTCCCTGCCTTCAGTGTTTCCCGTGGGTAATTAAAACTCCACACTTCCATTCAAGCCAGCAGAAACACAGATCTGATCATGTCATTTCCATTGTTCCTGCATCAATATAAAATTCAGGCTCCTTAACATGACTGCCAAGGTCCTTCACCATCTGTTAGCAGTCTACATATCCAGGTTCATATTTTCATTCCTAGACACATTTCTTTACTCCAGGGAAATTAGATTATACAGCGTTCCTCAATGTGTTATAAATTTTTAAATCTTTAAGCCTTTAATAATTCTATTTTCTTTACCTGAAATATATGCCTACCCTCCTTACCTGTGAGAATTAAATTCACTCTTTAAAATTTTGTTCAAATATCACATCTTCTGTGAAGCCTCCTTTGATTGTCTACATTCCTATCCACCATCAGCTGTAATTACACCTTCCTTTATATGCCTTATACACTTAGTGTATATTTCAATATATCACAGATTGCATGCTGTAACTTTCTGTTTTCTTGTTGGTCTCTTCAACTAGAATAACTTTGCTTCAGTAACTACTAGAACATTTGGGACGAGGTTGGTACCTTAGTTTGTGTTGTGTTGCTATAACAAAATACACAAGGCGGGGTGATGTATAAAGAATAAAAAGTTTATTTTACTCATGCTTCTGCTGGCTAGAAAGTTCAAAGGCATGGCCCTGGCTTCTGGTGAGAACTTTTGTGCTGCATCGTAACAGGATGGAAAGGTCAAAGGGGAAGCAGGCACATGTGAAGAGGCAAATATTAAGAGGCATGCTGGCTTTATAACAACCCACTCTCATGGGAACTAATTCAGTTTTGCTAGAGCAAGAATTCACTACTGCAAGAATGGCACCAAGCTGTTCATGTGGGATCTGCTCCCACGACTCAAACACCTCTCACTAGCTCCACCTCCCAACATTGCCTTATTGGAGAACAAATTTCAACATGAGGTTTTGTGGGTATAAACTATATCCAAACTATTTCGTTCTACTTCTAGTCCCCCCAAACTCAAGTCCTTCTCACATAGAAAATACAATTCTTCCATCACAATAGTCCTAAAAGTCTTAACATGTTCCAACTCCAACTCAAAAGCCCTTATTGAGACTCAAGGCTGACTTATTCCAGCTATGAGCCTGTAAAATCAAAAACACTTACTTCCAAGATACAATGGTGGGACAGATATTTGATAAACATGCCTATTCCAAAGAGAGAAGCTGACCACAAGAAAGAAATCATAGTCCTCATGCAAATCCTAAACCCAGTAGGGCAGTCACTAAATCTTAAAGCTCTAGAATAATCTCCTTTGATTCTATGTTCTACTTCCTGAACACACTGATGTGAGGGGTGAGTTGCCAAGACCTGAGGTAGCCCCACTCCCATGGCTTTGCTTCGTGCAGCCAACATGGCTACTCTCATGGATTAAAGTCAAATGCCTGCGACTTTTACAGGCTGATGTTACATGCTGCCAGTGGCTCTACCATTCTGGGGTCCCTGTGGTGGCTTCTTCTCTGTAGCTCCAATAGACATTAACTTGAGGATATTCTGTGGCAGCTCTGGCCTCACGTTCCTGCTTAGCATTGCTCTGGTAGAGGCTCTCTGCAGTGGCTCTGCTCTTCTGACAAATCTCTGCCTGGGCCTGCATGCTTTTCTATACATTACTTGAAATCTCAATGAGGAAGCCACACCTCAATAGCTCTTGCACTGTGTGGGCTTGCAGACTTAACACCACATGGAAGGCGCCTTACTGCCTGTGCCATCCAGAGCAAAAGCCAAGCTTTCCTGGGGCCATTTGTGCCGTGGGTGCTTCCGCTGGAGAGGCGAGGATGGGGGAGCAGCATCCGAAGATGGGCAGGGCAGCAGCATCCTGGGCCAATTCCCCAAAATCAATGTGTTGTCCTAGGCCTCTGGGCCTGCGATGGATTGGGCGACCTTGAAGATCTTTGAAATGCTTTCAGGGCCTTTTTTCCCATTTTTTCTAATAATTATCACCTGGCTCGCTTTTCTCTTTTGCTAATCTCTTTATCAAGCAATCCCTAGGCCACACCTTTAGATTTCTCTCCTGAAAACATGGATTCTCTACCACACAGCCAGGCTGTGAATTTTTCAAACTTTTGCGCTCTGCTTTCCTTTTAATTATAAATTCTGCCGTTAGCTCATTTCTTTCCTGCCGTAACTGAGCATAAGTTATTCAATGCAATCATGCCACTTCTTGATCATTTTCCTGCTCAGAAATTTCTTCTAGCAGGTATCCCAGTTCATCCCTCTTGAGTTCAGCCTTTCTCAATATCCTAGGGCATGGATACAATGCAACCATGTTCTTTGCTACTGTATAACAAGGGTGATCTTTGCTCCAGTTTCAAAATAAATACCCCTTACTTTTGTCCAGCAGTTTGGTCAAAACTAGTTAAGCAATCTCTTCCAAACTTTTGCTGGTATTTTTGCCTTTTTCTAGTCCTCACCAGAGCTCTTAATATTCTATTCACTGCAATGTGATCTCTCTGTAGCCTGTTCCTCCAAACTCTCCTAACCTCTGTCCATTACCCAGTTCCAAAGCTGAATCCACATTTTCAGATATCTTTATGGAACACCCAACTCCAAAAGTTCCAATTTTCTGTCAGAGTTCATTTTGTGTTGATATAACAGAATACCTGAGACTGGGTAATCTTTTCTTTTTAAAAAGGTCTATTTCACTAATGGTTTTGTGGGCTGGGTAGTTAAAGGCCTTGGCTTCTAGTGAGGCCACGCTCTTGCTGCATCATAACACGATAGAGAAGGTCCAAGGGGAAATGGACGTGTGTAAAGAGACAAAACCTGAGGGGCATCCTGGCTTTATAACAACCCACTCTCAAAGGAGCTAATCCAGTCTTGCCGGAGTGAGAATTCACTAACTACCATGAGAATGGCACCAAGTCATTCATGAGGGATTTGCCCCCATGACCCAAACGTCTCCAACTAGGTCTCAACACAAGCACTGCCACTTTGTGAAAAAAATTTTAACACGAGTTTTGGTAGGAACAAATTCAAACCATAGCAAACATAGGCTAAATAGAGGTCTATATGGATGAATACATGAACTAATTAATCATACACTTGATGGATGAGGACAGAATGTCTTAATGTTGGCTTTACATTTTATTGTATTAACAATTCTTTGTTTAAGCTAAAATTACTAAAATTATGCTTCAAGAATATACTGTGATGGAAGTCCACCCCTTAACCCTGGAACTCAGTTCTTCTGATTTCCTCTAGAGAAAATATGCTAGAATGAACTGTGAGAGGTTTATGGGTTAGAGGAAAAAGCCTCGAAAGGTTGATGTTAGGGAGATAATATGAATTACTGGAAAGAGCACCTGGCCTGTCATTTGATAAAACTGGGTTCGTTTTCTGGCTCTGCTCCTTAATTGCTATTGTACCATGATCAAATCTTAATTTTCCAGTTTTCTGCATCAAGTCTCAGAGATTTTCTATAGAGATTAAAAGGGGGCTGCAAGGCAGCATATGTGGAAATCCTACATAAATGAGCAAATACTACTACACAAAAATAAGTGAGTGTATTAGTCTGTTCTCATGCTGCTAATAAAGACATACCTGACACTAGGTTATTTATAAAGGAAAGAGGTTTAATTGACTCATAGTTCCACATGGCTGGGGAGGCCTCACAATCACGGCAGAAGGCAAATGAGGAGCAAAGTCCCATCTTACATGGTTACATGGCGGCAGGCAAGATAGCTTGTGCAGGAGAAGAATATACCATTTATAAAACCATCAGGTCTCATGAGACTTATTCACTGCTACAAGAACAGTATGGGGGAAACTGCCCCCAAGATTCAACTATCTCCACATGTCAGGACCCTTGATGTGTGGGGGTTATTAAAATTCAAGGTGAGATTTGGGTGAGGACACATCCAAACCATACCAGTGAGGTAGTACAATTAAATCATTAAATGTTTAGTATTTAGAGTCACACAGTCCTGGGTTTCTGTGTTAAATCTATTTCTTCTAACTTGTGTGAATTTTGCCAAGTCATAGAACTTCCTTGAGCTTCAATTTCCTCATAATATATGTTACTTGAGCATTGAGTGGTACCTACTTTCCTAGATGGTAGCTGTGATTAAAGCTCAACACAAATGCAAATTACATAACAAAATGCAAAGTGAGTAAGTAAAATCTCAGTTATAATGCTACTAATAGCTAACAATGATTGCGGTTACTATTATTATTATTTTATTATTTTTAAGACGGAGTCTTGCTCTACTGCCCAGGATGGAGTGCAGTGGCATGATTTTGGCTCACTGCAACCTCGGCCTCCTGGGTTCAAGCGAGTTTTCTGCCTCAGCCAGCTGAGTAGCTGGGATTACAGGCATGGGCCACTATGCCCAGCTAATTTTTTTTTGTATTTTTAGTAGAGACGGGGTCTCACCATGTTGGCCAGGCTGGTCTCCAACTCCTGGCCTCAGGGGATCCTCCCACCTCGGCCTCCCAAGTTTCTGAGATTACAGGCTTGAGCCACTGCGCCTGGCCTGTTGTTATTATTATAACTCACAACTAATGATCAGAGTATCAAATCACACTAGCAAAGAGATATACCAACATGGAAACTGTCACAAAGATTAGTAATTTCCAGTTATCTGGGGAAATTGCCCAAGACGTGTATTTCCAGTTATCTTCATATAGTTTGGCACTATGATGCTCTGAAATACTATATAAAGTGCATAGTGTATTTCTATTGTAGCACAGTGAATGCTACACCATGGTATTTGCTAGGAAAACATTTAAGAATGCAATCATGGATAACCACAGGCTTAAGGCTATCATATTGGGCCAGAGTCAAAGCTCTTCCTAATGTAATAATGAATGGGTGATTTATTCTAGTTAGATCAGTGTTTGTAAACGTTGATTATGACAGAATACCATTCTTAATGCCACAGCCGAGGTAAATTCCCCATTTCATTCCAATTCTGTGTAATGTAAAAATGACTTGAGCTGTCATTATTAAATTTCATTATCTGAAAAAGAAAGACAGAAAGTTAACAAGCCCTCCCTCAATTTTTGCATGCTTTTTAAAAGTTGAGCTGTGCTGATTAGCATCTGAATTTCTAATTGCTTTCCACAGTAAGTATTATATAGTCAACTTGCAGAACTGCCTAGTAGAGACACGTACTAAGAAACTGTATTTTTTTTCTATGATATGAGAACAATTTTAGTTTTAACAGTATCTTTAAGCCCAGAAGCTCTATGTCTTTAATATCAATAGGAGATCATGGTAACATTGTAAAAAAGTGTTCTTTATATTATATCTCTGATGACATTTTATAGGTTATTTTGCTTAATTCTAAAGATTTCCTGGAAGAGATCTCAGATATTATAACTCTTAACCAGAAAAAGCATAGAAAAATCTGGGCATCAGACAGGGTGAGTAACGGGCTTAAGAGGATAGCACCAAGATTTCTTAACTATGAAGTAATCTCATATATATATAATCTAACAGATTAGTTCTAATATAGATAACCTAATTATAATATTATCTAACATATTTATGAATCTGTAAATATAGTTACATTTTACTTATGAAAGACATTAAATACATAGGCTTGAAAAACAAATTCAATCTTTTTTTCTGCTACTAAAATTTAGTCTTCTATTTTGTTAGGTCTATTGCAAAAAAGGAGGTAGAAAAAGATCATATATTTTTAAAAGTCTTCAAAATTCTTTGACTAAAATAGATTTCTGTTTCTGGCTATGATGGTGTAACTACTACTAGCTCTCCCAATATAAACAATAAAAATAAACTAAACAAATTCTTTGAGGAAACTTTTTTCAGGTATTGCCAACTAGATAACTGTGACAATTAGAGATGGTAAGCATATAATTGAGTTCCAGGACATCCGCGTTCATTGGCTGGAGCACTTTTTCAAAAACAGTGCAGTGACCTGAGGTGTAAGCAAAACATGAGATAGTCTTGCTCACGTATCTAATCTCAGGATACAGAGATTAGAATTTTGGGCAGCTGAAATTTCTGGATTCTGCAGGTCAGGCAACAAGAAAGGAGAAAGATGTGCAAAGGAAGCTCCCTGAAGTCTGTGTGGGAATGGTCCATAAGTGCTACTTGGCAATATGAAGTGGGAAGTTGGAAATGGGGAAGTGTAAAATGTCTGCTGTTAAATAAAAAGTGGGAAGTATGAAATAGTAACCGTAAACGCGAAGGTATAAAATATGACGTATGGTGTTGCTATATACATATACGTATATATATGTATATCACACATATATATGTATATCAAGTCATTTTTACATTACATATGTATATATACGTATATATGTACGTGTATGTATATGCATACATATATATACGTATGTATACGTGTGTGTGTGTGTATATATATATATATAGAGAGAGAGAGAGAGAGTCTTGCTCTGTCACCAGGCTGGAGTGCAGTGGCACGATCTCGGCCACTGCAACCTCTGCTTCCCCAGTTCAAGCAATTCTCAGCCTCCCAAGTAGCTGGGACTGCAGGCACACACCAACATGCTCAGTTAATTTTTGTATTTTTAGTAGAGACAGGGTTTCACCATGTTGGCCAGGATGGTCTCGATCTCCTGACCTCATGATCCGCCTGCCTTGCCTCCCAAAGTGCTGGGATTACAGGTGTGAGCCACCACCCCCGGCCAGTGTTGCAATATTGATTAGACTTTGATAGATCAAGATAACGTATAGTTAATCCTAGCAAAATCACTGAAGAAATTAAAAGAGGTATATCTATGAAGACAACATCAAAAATAAAATGGAATGTAAAAAATTTAATTCAAGCAAAAGATGAGAAGAAAAGTGCAATAGAGGAGCAAATAAAAAAGAGATGTGCAAAGTGGAAAAATATACCAGAATCACAGAATAAAATCCAATGATTTCAACAATCCCATTTAAAGTAAATTGATTACACACTTTAGAATGCAGAGATTTTTCAGATTTGATAACAAATTAAGACCTAATAATAAATTATTTATAGGAAACAAAAGAGACATTAAAGACAGAATTAGATTGAAATTAAATTCACATTAATATCTCAACAGAGACAGAAAAGGCTTTCAATAAAATTTAACATCCCTTCATGTTAAAACTCTCACTAAAGTAGGTATTGAAAGAACATACCTCAGAATAGTAACAGCTGTATATGTCAATCCCACAGCCAACATCATACTGAATGGGCAAAAGCTAGAAGTATTCTCCTTGAAAACCCACAAAAGACAGATGTTCTTTCTCACCACTCCTGTTCAACATCATGTTGGAACTACTTGGCCAGGGCAATCAGGCAAGAGAAAGACATAAAGGACATCCAAATAGGAAGAGAGGAAGGAAAACTATTCCTGTTTGTAGATGATATGATTCTATACCTAGAAAACCCCATAGTCTCACCCCAAAAGCTCCTTAAGCTGACAAGCAACGTCTCAGGATATAAAATCAATGTGCAAAAATCATTATCATTCTTATACACCAACAATGGCCAAGATGAGAGCCAAATGAAGAATACAATCTCATTTGCAATTGCCACTAAAAGAATAAAATACCTCGGAATACAGCTAACTGGGAAGGTGAAAAATTTCTACAAGCAGAACTACAAACCACTGCTCAAAGAAAAAAAAAAAGCAGATGACACAAATAGATGGAAAAAAACATTTCATGCTCATAGATAGGAAGAATCAATATCTTTAAAATGGCCATACTGTGCAAAGCAATTTACAGATTCAATGCTATTCCTGCAAAACTATCAATGACGTTCTTCACAGAACTAGGAAAAACTATTTAAAAATTCAGATGGAATCAAAAGAGAGCCAAAACAGCCAAGGCAATCATAAGCAAAAGGAAAAAAAAAAAACTGGAGGCATCACACTACCCGACTTCAAACTATACTACAGGGCTACAGTCACCAAAAGACCATGGTATTTATACAAACACAGACACATAGACCAATGGAACAGAACAGAGAGTCCAGAAATAAGGCCATATACCTATGGCTAGCTGATCTTGGACAAAGCTGACAAAAACAAGCAATGGGGAAAGGACTCCCTATTCTATAAATGGTGCTGGGATAACTGTCTAGCCATATGCAGAAGATTGAAATTGGGCACCTTCTTTACACCATATACAAAAATTAACTCAAGAAGAATTAGAGACTGGAATGTAAAACCCAAAACTATAAAAACCCTGGAAAATAACCGAGGCAATACCATTCTGGACATAGGAATGTGCAAAAATTTCATGACACAGATGCCAAAAGCAATTGCAACGAAAGCAAAAATTGACAAGCAGGATCAAATTAAACTAAACAGTTTCTGCACAGAAAAAGACTATCAACAGAATAAACAGACAACCTACAAAATGGGAGAAAATGTTTGCAAACTATGCATCTGAAAAAGGTCTACTATCCAGCATCTGTAAGGAACTTAAACAAATGTATAAGAAAAATAAACCAACCCTATTAATCAGTGGGCAAAGGACGTGAACGGACCCTTCTCAAAAGAAGACATAAATGTGAACAACAAGCCTATGAAAAAATCACCGATTTTTACAGAACATCACCGATCATTACAGAAATGCAAATCAAAACCATGATGAGATACCATCTCATGCCAGTCAGAATGGCTATGATTAAAAAGTCAAAAAGTATCATATGCTGGGATGATTTCAGAGGAAAGGGAGTGCTTCTGCAGTGTTGGTGGGAATGTAAATTAGTTCAACCATTGGGGAAAACTGTGGCAATTCCTCAAAGACCTAAAAATAGAACAACCATTCGACCTAGCAATTCCGTTACTAAGTATGTACCCAAAGGAATATAAGTCATTCTATCAGAAAGACATATACATACTAATGTTTACTGAAGCACTACTCATGGAATCAACCTACATGCCAATAAATGGTAGACTGTATAAAGACAATGTGGTACACATACACTTATGGAATACTATGCAGCCACAAAAAGAATGAGATTATGGATGGAGCTTGGGGTCATTATCCTTAGCAAACTAAAGTAGGAACAGAAAATCAAATACCACATGTTCTCACTGATAAGTGGGAGCTAAATAGTAAGAACACATGGACACATAGAGAAGTGCAAGAGACACTGGGACCTATTGGAAAGTATAGGGTGGGAGGAGGAAGAGGATCAGGAAAAATAACTAATGGGTACTAGGTTTGACACCTGGGTGATGAAATAATCTGTACAACAAAGCCCCATGATGTGAGTTTACCTGTAAAGCAAGCCTGCACATGTACCCCTAAACTTAAAATAAAAGTTAAAAGAAAAAGAAAAGAAAATAAGAATACATACTGTGTACACAGTAAGAGTAAGAAAGCTGGAGAGGTTATGTTCAAATCAGAAAAATTAAACTTAAAACAGTATTTTACGAGATACAGGGAAAGATTTCATATTGCTAAAATGAAGAGTTCATCAGGAAGTAATAAGTCGTAAACATGTATATATTTAGTAAGAGAGAATTGAACTTCATAAAGCAAAAGCCAATCAAATTACAAGTATCAACAGTTACAATCACAGCTAGGGATTTTTGTACCTTTCTCTCAGTAATTGATAAAAGTAGACAAAAATCAGTAACAATATGGGAGACCTGAATAACACCATCAAGCAATTTTAAATCAACTTTAAACTAATCAATGTTTACAGAATCCTATGTGCAATAAATGTAAACATATTCTTTCAAATTGCCCATGACACAGTCACCAAGATAGCCCACATGCTGGGCCATGAAATAACCCCAAATAATTGACATAGTATGTAAAATAAAGAAAATTTACAAAGGCAAAAATGGGCTGTTTGCAAAATTGGTAACCTCTTTGTAAGACTAATCAAGAAAAAAAGTCAAATTACAAATATCAGGAATTAAATTATCATTACATATCCTACAAACATTAAAATACTATTAATTTGAAGATGTTCCAGATTGCCGGCATCTTGTATGAGCAACCTAGAAAATAAACTCATCTTCAGAAAACAGTGCATATTTTGAGGACAGCAAGGCCAGACCCATTTTGTATGAGCAAGCCATGGCCTGCAGCTTTTCCAGGGCCTGTGGCATCAGAATCCTATCTATAGGAACCCTTTCTGTGTTCTTGGGCCAGGTTTCAAAAATGGAAATCTGTATTTTTCATGCTACTCACTCTTGCTCAGTGAATATCCTGTTTTTTGTGCCACAATCTCCGTTGCCTGCCAGAGTTAACCAAGTGATTGTATTTGCTACATTGTATCATACAGCACATTTCTGGCACTATAATTTTGGAAAAAGAAAAAAAACAACACTAATGAGATCTGAACTGATCCTCAACAGGCTGAAAGCAAATACAAAACACAATGTATTTACTAAGAAGCTAACAGCTGTGAAATAGGTAGTGTGACCAGCATCTTTACTACTACCATTGAAGTAGAAACTGACAATATTCATGAAAAACAGATAGGCTTCCTGTCGCTCAGGGCAGGAAGCTACACCCTAAAGGCCTTTCTAATACTGCTCCATATAGAAAATCCCCTAGAGGAGAATTTTAGGAGGAAGTGAGAATAAACTATGGCAATAGATCCCCTGGAATACGGTTCTAGAAGACTTAAAAAAAAAATCCATTTGTATGACCTTGCCTATAGTAAAGCCATGCTAGAGAACATGGTGGAGCACAATCTAATTTCAATGAATTCTTGTAAAAGCATGGATGTCCTCTATAAACCCTCTTGGTGATGAAAACAGCGTTATATATGAAGATTAGCAAAGGACTTCTATGCTGCTGGAGCAGTATCTTGAAGTTGTCAATCACATAGATCTTAAAGTCAGGCTTTGTCATGGAGATGAACTTGGGTAAAGCAAAGAAGAGTGCTAGTCTCAAAGTCCTGTCACTACCAGATAAAGTAAAAATAGCAAAAGCCAGAGATGAGGACCAGGTGATTAAGAGTCAAAATACTCTGAAGTCAAAAGTATCCAAGTCTACAGAAGTTGTGAACTAGCTCCATCAGGAGAGGCCATTCTGCTCCAGCATGGAAGCTGTTCACCTGAGTTTGAAATCCAAAGTCCAGAACCCTCTCAGTGATGGGAAAAGAAAGCCAGATACCATTATTGAGTGCTATGGCTTCCCTGAGAAATGCCTTTCTTTGCCTACCCTGTACAATTGCATTTTTGAAAGGGTCTATTGTAATTATTAATATGAATTTGTTCCAGAAAAAGGCCCAGGGATGACATCTGAGAAAATGTCTTTGAGAGATAAAGAGTCATTGCTAGACAGCAGTGTATTTGGAATACTCAGAAGAGTACAAAGGGCTCAGAGGAAGAGGCAATCAAGAGCTGAAAATATTACACAGATAAAGAGGAAATGATCATGAAAGATGAGATTGGGGACCATAATTATTAGAGCTTTAAAAACTGTTCAAAGATTTAAAAGACCGTAAAAGTGAGGAATCGGAAGCCCTTAATAATTCTTCAAATAGAAAGACAACCTATTTGTTGAAGAAAGTTACTGCCTTGTTCAACTTGCTCCCTGAGGATTCAAAAGACTGGGAGGTAGAAGAGGAAGCTGAAGGAAAACATGATGATGATTAGATAACACTATGTATGAGGTATTGATAAAATGCCTCTTTCAGGAAATTGGTCTACAGGGCCCTCTGACTCCTTCCAAAAGCAGATTTCACCGAGAAGTTGGCAGGAAGATAATCTGGAAGACCCAAGAGCTCCCTCCCTCCCCACTTCATCATCTGGCCCATGAAAAATAAACACAAGTAGCAGCTTAATGTACGTGAAATCATCCCTGTGATTTACGCAGTGAAGTTACAGGGAGCCAATGAAACTATTATGGCAAACTCTAGAAGAAACATACCATGGCCAAGCAGGAGAGATTAGTCTAAGACAACCTTTCTCGGGTCACTGAAACATACCTGTGAAAGATAAAAAATCAAGGTGTCTCATAAGCTAACAAGAAATTCCAGGCAGTTACTGTGGAAGTTTAGAAAAATCCCAGCTGATACATAGGAAACAAACTGATGAGTTCCACATACAAAGAAGAGCTTAATATTGCATATGCAAAATAAGAAAGAGCAGGTGACCGCTTTCTAAGTTGGAAATAATAAAATTCTGGTAGACCAAAATACAAGTTCATAAAAGGTGAATGCTAAGCTTTTAAAATGTAAGTTTTAAAACAGTAAATAAAGGGAATTGGATATAAAAATAATAAGTCAACATTATATGAATGTTATACATTTCATTATTTAGTTGAAATTGATCGTTTTCTTTTAAATTACAGTTAAATCACATGAAATGAAAATAAACTTCTTAAACCTGATAAAGAACATTAATGAAAAACGTATAGTTCCCATAATCACTAATAGTCAATGACTGAATATTTTCTCCCTAAATCAGTGACTAAGCAAGAGGTCACTCTATTTACCTTCACTCTTTTACTGGTAAGAGTAGCTATTTTAATAAGACAAGACAAAGGGCATAATGTTTGAACATAAAGAATTATATGGTTTCTATTTCCAGAATATGTGATTTCCTATGAAGAAAATGAAAAATACCAGAATTAAAAATGATTTTACAAGGCCAGAGGATGCAAGTTAAATATATAAAAAGTGATTAAATTCTCATACATAAGTGATAAAAGATTCAAATAGATTTAAAAAATACAGTGTATGACAGCATCAAAAATAATTAACCAAATATGAGCATTATCAGTAAACTGAAAACTACATTGCTGCTGAGGATAGTTAATGAATACTTAAAATAACTGTCAGGCATATACTATGGTGATAGATTGCAGGAGTCAATATTATTAAGATGAAGTATTTTGTATATTGTCAATGCAATTCCAATCAAAAATCAAGCAAGCTGATTCTAAAATCTATATAGAAATAAAATGGATCTATGAGAGACAAAATTGTTTTGAAAGAGAACAAGTTAGAGCAGTTTACTCCCTTATATCAAGGATTACTCTAAAACAGTGTTTCTCAACCTCAGCATTACTTTATTGGGCCTAATATGAATTATGGGATGGCTGTCCTGTGGATGTTTACCAGCATCTCAGTTCTCTGCATTCTAGATATCACTACTGCTGCCACCACACCTCGTTTTGAAAACCAAAAGTTCCTGTAGACATTGCCAAATATCCCTTTGGAGAGCAAAATTGCTACTGGTTGAGAACCACTGCTCCAAAAATTGTAGCAATCAATATAGTGTGGCATTGACGTAAAGAAAAGCATAGAATCCAATGGAATAAGCCAGGTTTCAAATAGATTTCCATGAGAGAATTTAATTGTTGATGCCCTGAGGAATCCATGTAATGAATTAACTTGTATTCTATGCCATTTTATATGATATTAACTCTGTATTATCCTTGAGAGAATCGAGAACAAAGTCATTCAAATAACTTTTTGCAGTTCTCACTTACCTTACAGAATCCTGATTGGAAATATCAAAATAAAGTTCAGAAATAGTTCCACAGTTAGGTGGCCAATTGATTTTTGACAAAGGAAGCTATGTAATTTAGTGTAGAAGATACTATTTTCAGCAAATGGTTCTAGACTAATAAGCTATCCATACGAAATATAACCTTGGAACCTTGCTCACACCAGACATCCACAGGCACATGTACACACACACACACACACACACACACACACACACACTCACGTACATTTCATTCCAAGTGGGTCATAGACTTAAACGTAAAACCTAAAAGTACAAAACTTCTAGGAGAAATGTTAGAGAAAATTATTTATTACCTAGTATTAGGCAACAATCATTCAGACAGCACATGAAAAGCATACACTGTATGTGGCAGTCAGACTCTAACGTGGTTGCTTACGATCACCAACTCTATATATTCGCACTGTTGTGAAATCCGTTCTTTTTGAGTGTGGATAGGATTTGAGACTTGTTTATAGTCCAAGAATATGGCAACAATGATGGGATGTCATTCGTTTTATTTTATTTTATTTCATTAAACTTCATCTTGTTACTTGACTCGGTAAAGAACTGTGGGAGTCCTCCAGGAACTGCCTCTAAGGACTGAGGGAAGATTTCTGACGACAGAAGAAAAAAAAAAATCCCCCAAAGCCAGGGCCCTTTATCCTACAACTGCCAAAAAATTCTACGAACAACCTGAGTGAATTTGGGGGAAGATTTTTCACAGTTGAGACTCCAGACCACAGTCCTGGCTGATCCTTTGATGATAGTTTTATAAGACACTGAGCATAGGACCAAACTGAGCCATATTCAGACTCCTGACCAACAGAAACTGTGAGGGAAAAATGTGTGTTGTTTTAAGTCACTAAGTTTGTGGTAATTTCTTATAAAGCAAAAAAAGCTAATATATCATAAACCAAATAAAAGCACAGGAAACACAATAACTTGAACTTAAAACTAAAACTTACGCTCTTTAAAAAATATTGTTAAGAAAATAAAAAGGCAAGTCACAGACAGGAAGAATCTCCTCAAAATACATGTTTGTCAGTCAAAAGACTTGTATCCAGAATAAGTAAAGAACTTACAACTCAATAACTGTAAGTCAAACAACATGATTTTAAAAATAGGAAAAGATTTGAACACATAGTTCACAGAAGGAAATATAGGGAAGGCAAATAACAACATGTCTTAATATTATTATTCCTTAGGGAAATACTAATTAAAACCACAATCAGATACCATCACACATCATCTAAAATGGCTAAAATGTAAAAAGACTAATAACACCAAGTTTTGGTGAGGGATGTAAAACAATTGAAACTTTAATCCTTTGTTAGTGGTAGGGGCAAATTGTGCAACAACCTTGGCAAACAGCTTGCTAGGTTCTAATAAAGTTAAACATACATTTATCCTATAATTCAGCAATTTCAATCCTAGGTATTTACCTTTGCAACATAAAAGCATATATTTACACACAAACTTGTATAAGAATGCATATAGCAGCTTTATTTAAATTAGGTACTGCAAAAACCACAATTACTTTTGCACCAACCTAATAACACCTCAAAACTGAAAAATACCTAACGTCTACCAATAGGTGTGTGGATAAACCAATTGTGATATGCACATACAATGTAATATGATTCAGTAATTTAGAAAAGAGAGTAAACTACTGATAGTACAATGACATGGTTGAATTAAAAAATGTATAGTGAGTAAACAAAGACAGACATAAAAAGAATATATTGTATGATTTTATTTGTATGAATTTATAGCACCAACAAAAATAAATTATAGATATACATATCTGATCAGTGTTTGCTGGGGTGGGGGAAGGCAGTTGAATATAACAAGGTACAAAGAAACTTTCTGGGGTGATATATTCCATTATTTGAATGAGGTCTGGATTACCCAATTGTATACATTTGTAAAAATTCAATAAACTGTTCACTTAAAATGTGTGCATTTGTTTACTTTCATTATACTTTAATAAAATAAATGTGGTACGTATACAACATGGAATGCTTCCCCCACCCCAGGTAAACACTGATCTGATGTCTATATCTATAGGGTAAAGTAATTTTATTGAAGTGTGGTGAAAATAAGTAAATTTACTTCAATAAATAAATTCTAGCCATTCTAGATGATATGAAAATCATATTCCAAAATATAATTTCATTGTATTTTCCAATTTATTATCTGTAAATGGAGATTCTACTACCCACTCTCTCAATCCAGAGACTAAAATAGAGGAGAAAGCATTACTCCTGAAATCAGGGATTATTGGATTCAAATGTGAATTCTGAGGTTCCCAGCTGCCTAACCATATACAGGTGACCTTGCTGCTTTGAGGTTCAGCTACTTCATCTTCTTCTTTAAAATAATGTTAAAAGCTATCTCAAAGGGTTGTTATGTGAATTAAATACAATGGCATGGAACTACTTTGAAACTTTTAACATACTGTTTGAATCCAAATGTTACAGTTGTTGCCAGTATTATCCTGAGAGGGAGATACATCAAATCGTATCTTGGGAGGAGGCTGAATTACAAATCAATAAATGCCAACAAGTCATAGAAAGTCTTGGTCATCCTGAGATTTTTGGCACACAGGAGCTTTTTGATTCATTTTAAAGGAATCTGATTTCTAATTTGACCATGAAATATACATTCATTCATAATTTATAGGAGAAACAAACACAGAAAACTCATTGCAGTTATCTTGATTTTTGTGTTCTGAACCCTAAAAGAAAGAGGCTCTTACTTTTTAATATTTTCCTTTTGAAAACAGATTTTCAACCTTTTTTTCCCAACAATTGTCAGTCGCTGTGTTTTCTGTTACCTCATTTCATATCTGTAATATATAAGCTCAGCATTTACCTGAAGCCTCTGCTCATTCGTAAGCCCCTTGACATCTGTTTCCCCTGTCTTTCACTATTGGAAGTCTCAGAGCCTAGAAACAATGGAACACAGGCATTTCTAATTCTCCTGCCTCTATTTCTATTCTTCATTTTCCTTTGTCTTTTACTTTTTCTTCTCTTGGTCTATCTGCATTTTCCATAATATCATGAATCTTCTCTAGTTTACAGAATCCAAATTCATATCCCAGGACAGAAGTCACTGCTAAACCATCATGTATTAACCCTGAAATAGTTCCATTATGCCTATTTAGTGAAAATTGGGAATGCTTGGTGAACATATAGAAAGCAGACACCAGTAAAATCTGGTTACCTTTCATATTCTGAGGATGCTGATCCTTTCTTTTACCATCTGGCTCAGTAAGTATCAGTGTAGAATCAGTCTGTGTCAAGATCTTACTTGGGTCACTTGTAAAAATTTGCTACTAAACAGCAGCCAAGATTTGAGACCATTTTGAGCTTTAAGTCTGATGTAAATTGTCCTGCTTTCTCTTCCCTCTACCCACCCTCAAGTGCCTGCTTCATCCCTAGTCTTGGAAGAGGTTAATTTCATCTGGAATGGACTCTGAACCATCCCTGCCCACCACCCAGAGAGACATAACCTTGGTTGAGTGGACCAGCAATCTAGACTTGAATCTATGGGGAATGACTGCCTATCTCATTTTTTATCTTTCTACCTTTAGTGTATACAGAATTGGTGATATTTTTTCTTGGTTAAATGACAAGCCCCAAATCACAAAGACTTATCAAAAGACTTATTTTCAAAAGAACAAAAAAATTAGCCAGGCATGGTGGTAGGGACCTGTCATCCCAGCTACTTGGGAGGCTGAGACAGAATTGCTTGGACCCAGGAGGCAGAGGTTGCCATGAGCCGAGATAACACCACTGCACTCCAGCCTGAAGACAGAGCAAGACTCAGTCTCAAAAAAAAAAAAAAAAAAAAAAAATTTATTTTCAATTACCCAAAGTATATTTCTTTAGATAGCAGCTCAGTGATATGAGCTGATAGAGTTTCCACCATCCTATAGTCTCATCTAGAAAAGACGACCTCTTAGGTTGAAGCAGCAAGGAATAAGAGTGATTAGATAAATAATCATAGCTTTTTAATTACTTGAATCCAGAGGAAACCATGCCCTTTCCATGCGGCTAGAATTCATCATGTGATTTTTTAAATTGGAAGGGAGATGACTGATGAAGTCTTCCACGTGCCAGGTGATCATAAGTAATGTTTTGTAAATACTGTAAATACTCCAGTGTAATGATTTATGACAATTTATAATGTATTTCTTGCATTATTTTTATTGAATATCATCAACAGTAAGGTACATAGTGAGGCAGGTTAATGACTCAGAATTGCCAAACTACCCTCCCAAATGATATCATTTATCAGTAAGATTCTATGCTACTTCATGCATATAATCTTTGAATTTGGGTGAAATTGCTCTCTGATTGGATGTTTTATTTCACTGTAATTCATTCTAGGTCTTCTAACCAGTGCCATAATGTATTGAATAATACCTTCTTTTTATTAGAAAATTGCTTCAGGGGATTTAATTTTACAGATGAAAAGTGGGTTTATATCAGTATATGCAAACCTAGTAACTATCTGAATATCCCTGCTTTTTGGATAGCCTTCAGAGAGGATGATACTAAATGAATTGGACACTCAAAATTATTCACTAACTAGAAAACTCGTGGAGATATCTGAGCCCAAAATAATACCAGTTGGCTTCCTGTTCCACTGAGAAACCTGAGTACCTATCCCTAAGCCACTTTACAAAGTCCTGTGTCTTTGGTAGAAAAAGTAACTAATAATAGTGATTACCAAATACGAAAGTAAAATGTTGACTGACACTATATTCCTGATTTTAAAGCCTGCATTCAGAAATCAAGTTCAAACTGTCACTTTTTAAATGCATGCAGATTGTATCATCTCTGGCGATCTGGCTTATATAATAAACACTGCAACCACCTCCGAGGAGTATGAAACAACTATATGCCATAAAATACAACTATCTGCATCATGTCTGTCTTGGATTATTAAAGTGAAAGCAGAGTTCTTCATGTTTTATTTGAAACCTACCTGCATGTGAATCATTTTAGGATTGCTTTGTATGAATTCATTATAATTTCAAATATTTCTATACGTTTACATTGCTGATGTTACTTCCATTTGTGTCAACGGTGGTATCCTGAAGGTTTTATGCGGGTATGCTGGTATACACGTATAGTAATATGAGGTGCAGAAGCTCACCCAAGGCAATGCCCGATTTCTCAATGAGTAGATAATGATGAAAAAAAATACTTATGTCAAACTTCTCATCTTTGAGACCTAAAAAGTCATTACAAAACCATCAGGAAACAAGTATTACTTAAACGTCAACTTTAGATTAAATTTTGCAGCCATCTTGGAGGAAAGTTTAAGGTCTAAAAGCACTTCTTTGAAAGATGGTGGCTCCGAAGTTTTTAATCCTAGTTATTTCTAAGTTGCCAAAGAACTCTGCAACAGATTACTTTAAGGACTGGCAAAGATTGTTACGTCACCTGGATTTAATTTGTTCTAGGAGGCATCTTGCTTCGGGTTAGAAGGTGGGAGGAATTAACACAGGTTTGACTTGTGAGATCTGAGTTACAAGGCCAGTGTGATAAGAAAGGGGAGAGAGAAGCATTCCTTTGTTCTGACCTCTGAGCGAACGAAAGATTATCGAAAATGACTTCCAGAAAAAGTGCTTTCCTGTTCAACTAAATGGAATTCAGACCTTGTCATCTGGGATACAAGGTACTGTATTAATAACGTGCATGACTATCTGGTTCTACTCACTCTGAAGTATTTACTGAGTTATTTGAAAATGTGTTTATGTACAGACACACACACACACGACGTAAGATTACATTGTGCTAAGTAAATACACACAGACAAGTGTTATTAAGCAATATCAACAACATAGAACAGCATTTCACACAGCAACCGGAAAGGAGTACCATGGAGGTTTGCAATAGAAGAGTTTTTTTGATAAGCACAATGTAATACAACGGGATACTGTTTTTAATTCTGTTTCTGAAAAGTCACCTTGGAACTACATGATCTTGAGAAGTGGACCCTCCTACTTACAATATAGGTTGTGTAATTAAAGATGCAACTAGAGGGCCTCAATCAAATGATTTCTCTAGTGAACTTACTGTCTCTTTTGAAGTCAAAAATCTGTGAATGTTCAAGTGTAGTTTGTATTAAGCATAAGAGTGTTTCTCCTGCCCCATTCTTGTTTATCAAAAAGTACTATTATCTTGCTTCTTCCTCACACCCTTCTATTGGGTATAAAACTATCATCTTCATTTCATCCTCATTTTTTTTTTTTTTTTTTTTTGAGTTTGGAAACCAAGACTTAGAGAGGTTAAGTAACTTGTTCACTTCACACAGCTATAAAAAACAGCAATAGGACTCATATACAAATATGTTTAACTCTAAGCAATGTGGCATGGCAATCAATGTAAACAATGGCAAATTTTCCATTTAAAAAGGGGCTCAAAGATTATTTAATACAACATCACCTGATAATTTGATCTCTATAGAGCACCCATATTTGTTTACCTATAATTTTTATACTGGATAATGTGGAAGATGTAGGAGAATTCAGTTCTTCATGTTTGAGTTGAGTGGATCTTTTCAGTGCCCTAGTTCTTCTGCTTCCACCCAGCTATTGGAGCTCTTTCCTGATACTTGGACCCTGCAGATGGTCTTGGACTCTTGCTCTCCATATTCCCCCATCTGCAAGCCTAAATGAGGGATTCAATATGTCCAAAATGAAGACATACTTTTAAAATAAGAGCATTTAAGGCACTTGGTGGGATGATTGGGAAACTGGCTTTGAAGCTGGGTGGATGGTAGTTGAGTGTTTGTTCAAGATTATATTTGAGAAAACCATGGTTAACGATTTTAGTTCCCTGGGGCCTTGCCACCCTCACCCTTTTACCAGCAATCACAGCTACAGCATTGTGCCCTGTCCCGCACAAAAACTGACCTTGATAATGCCCCACACTCTCTAGTGCAAAGTTTTCTTGTTCATGAAACTTGCTAAAGTGCAGGATCCGTGTGACTTCCATAGCATTCCATAGTAGTCTTCATCCCTCCTTCTCTTCCTCCCTCCTTCCCTTCTTCTTTCTCTCTCTCTCTCTCTCAAATAGATTACTGCTACATTCACAGGATTGTTTTGATATTTATAAAATAAGGCAGATTTTTTTTAACAGAGAAAATTACTGTATTTCAGTTAATATTAGGTTTGGTAGGGGGATTTCATATATTACACTATTGGATCCTGTTGAGCTCTCTATTCACATAATTCCTGAGAATTTTCTCTTTTTTTTGCCCCAATACATGTTGTTACTGCTTCATTTCTCCTTCATCCTCCAGCTATAAAGTTGAAGTTTTTGATTCCAAGTACCAAGCCTTATCATATTAGATTTATATCTGCTATCTCAGGGCTTACTATATTAGATTCATTGTACTCCATTTAGTCCATTGTTCCATTGTTATTTTTTAAGTAATTTAGTAGTCAATATTTTTCACGTTTTTTAAAAAAATATTTAGGAACTGGTGGAGGAATTGCGTTTTTTATGATTATGAAGCTAAGTAATTTTGTATTTGTATTTTTTGGATGAATTTCTCTTTATATGCTTTGACCATTTTTCTGTGGCATATTCTTATTTTTTCTTTGTATTTGTTTATTTTTTTTAACTTTTATTTTAGGTTCAGGGGTACATGCACAGTTTTGTTATTTTGGCAAACTCATGTCACGGGAGTTGTTGTATAGATTATATTGTCATCAAGGTACTAAGCCTAGTATCCAATAATTATTTTTTGTGATTCTCTTCCTCCACCCGCTCTCTACCCTCAGGTAGTCCCCAGTGTCTTTTATTTCCCTCTTTGAGTTAGCTATATTCCTTGATATTTTATTCTTTTTGTAGCAACTGTGAATGGTATTACATTCCTGTTTTGGCTTGCTGCTTGATGGTTGTTGGTGTATAGGAATGCTAGTGACTTTTGTATGATGATTTTGTATTCTAAAACTTTGCTGAATTTTTTTCATCAGGTGAAGGAGCTTTTGGCTGAGACTATGGGGTTTTCTGGATATAGGATGATGTCATCTGCAAACAGGGATAATTTGACTTCCTCTCTTCTTATTTGGATCCCATTTATTTCATTCCCTTGCCTGATTGTTCTGGCTAGGACTTAGAATACTGTGTTGAATAGGAATAGTGAGAGAGAGCATCCTTGTGTTTTTCAGGTTTTCAAGGAGAATGCTTCCAGCTTTTGCCCATGCAGTATGATGCTGGCTGTGGGTCTGCCATAGATGGCTCTTATTATTTTGAATTATGTTTATTCAATAATTAGTTGAGCATTTTCAACATACACAGGATAAATTTTATCAAAAGCCTTTTTAGTATCGAGAGGATCATGTGGTTTTTGTCTTTAGTTCTGTTTATTTGATGAATCACATTTATTGATTTGCATATGTTGAACCAACCTTGCATCCCAGGGACAAAGCCTATTTAATGGTGGTGGATTAGCATTTTGATGTGCTGCTGAATTTGATTTGCTAGTATTTTGCTGAGGATTTTTGCATCAATGCTTATAAGGGATATTGGCCTCAATTTTTTTTTTTTTTTTTTAATTGTGTGTGTGCCAGGTTTTGGTGTCAGTATGCTGCTAGCCTCACAGAATGAGTTGGGGAGGAGTCCTTCCTCCTCAATTTTTTGGAATATTTTCATTAAGAATGGTGCCAGCTCTTCTTTGTACATCTAGTAGAATTTGGCTATGTATCTGTTTGGTCCTGGGCTTTTAAATTTTTTTTATTTTTGGTTCATAAGCTACTTATTACTGATTCAATTTCAGACCTCATTATTGGTCTGTTCAGGTTTTCACTTTCTTCCTGGTTCAGTCTTGGGAGGGTGTATGTGTCCAGGAATATATCCAGTTCTTCTAGCTTTTCTAGTTTTTGTACATAGAAGTGTTCATGGTTTTTGTCTCGGATGGTTACTTGTATTTCTGTGGGATGAGTGGTAACAACCCCTTTGTTATTTCTAATTGTATTTATTTGAATCTTCTCTTTTTTCTTTATTAGCATAGCTAGTGGTCTATCTTATTTAGCTTTTTAAAAATTTTTTTTTTTATTTTTTTATTTTTTATTATACTTTAAGTTCTAGGGTACACGTGCACAACATGCAGGCTTGTTACATATGTATACATGTGCCATGTTGGTGTGCTGCACCCATTAACTCGTCATTTACATTAGGTTTATCTCCTAATGCTATCCTTCCCCCCTCCCCCCTCACCACAATAGGCCTACAAACCACTGCTCAGTGAAATAAAAGAGGACACAAACAAATGGAAGACCATACCATGCTCATGGATAGGAAGAATCAATATCGTGAAAATGGCCATACTGCCCAAGGTAATTTATAGATTCAATGCCATCCCCATTAAGCTACCAATGACTTTCTTCACAGAATTGGAAAAAACTGTTTTAAAATTCATATGGAACCAAAAAAGAGCCCGCATTGCCAAGACAATCCTAAGCCAAAAGAACAAAGCTGGAGGCATCATGCTACCTGACTTCAAACTATACTATGAGGCTACAGTAACCAAAACAGCATGGTGCTGGTACCAAAACAGAGATATAGACCAATGGAACAGAACAGAGCCCTCAGAAATAATACCACACATCTACAGCCATTTGATCTTTGACAAACCTGACAAAAACAAGAAATGGGGAAAGGATTCCCTATTTAATAAATGGTGCTGGGATAATTGGCTAGCCATAAGTAGAAAGCTGAAACTGGATCCTTTCCTTACTCCTTATACAAAAATTAATTCAAGATGGATTAGAGACTTAAATGTTAGACCTGAAACCATAAAAATCCTAGAAGAAAACCTAGGTAATACCATCCAGGACATAGGCATGGGCAAGGACTTCATGTCTAAAACACCAAAAGCAACGGCAACAAAAGCCAAAATTCACAAATGGGATCTCATTAAACTAAAGAGCTTCTGCACAGCAAAAGAAACTACCATCAGAGTGAACAGGCAACCTACAGAATGGGAGAAAATTTTTGCAATCTACTCATCTGACAAAGGGCTAATATCCAGAACCTACAAAGAACTCAAACAAATTTACAAGAAAAAAAACAACCCCATCAAAAAGTGGGCAAAGGATATGATAGACACTTCTCAAAAGAAGACATTCATACAGCCAACAGACACATGAAAAAATTCTCATCATCACTGGCCATCAGAGAAATGCAAATCCAAACCACAATGAGATACCATCTCACACCAGTTAGAATGGCAATCATTAAGAAGTCAGGAAACAACAGGTGCTGGAGAGGATGTGGAGAAATAGGAACACTTTTACACTGTTGGTGGGACTGTAAACTAGTTCAGCCATTGTGGAAAACAGTGTGGCGATTCCTCAAGGATCTAGAACTAGAAATACCATTGGACCCAGCCATCCCATTACTGGGTATATACGCAAAGGATTATAAATCATGCTGCTATAAAGACACATGCACATGTATGTTTATTGCGGCACTATTCACAATAGCAAAGACTTGGAATCAACCCAAATATCCATCAGTGACAGACTGGATTAAGAAAATGTGGCACATGTACAACATGGAATACTATGCAGCCATAAAAAGGATGAGTTCGTGTCCTTTGTAGGGAAATGGATGCAGCTGGAAACCATCATTCTTAGCAAACTATCACAAGAACAGAAAACCAAACACCACATGTTCTCACTCATAGTTTTTTTTTTTTTTTTTTTTTTTTTACAGAAAAAAAACAGCTTCTGGATTTCTTGATCTTTTGAATGGTTTTTCATGTCTCAATCTCTTTTAGTTCAGTTCTAATTTTTCTTGTCTTCTGCTAGCTTTGGGTATTGTTTTCTCTTGCTTCTCTAGTTCTTTTATGTTTGACATTAGGTTTCTAATCTGAGATCTTTCTACTTTTTAACGTGGGCATTTATTTAGTGCTATACATTTTCCTGTTAACACTGCCTCAGCGGTGTCCCAGAGATTCTGGTGTGCTGTATCTTTGTTCTCATTAGTTTCAAAGAACTTCTTGATTTCTATGTTAATTTCATTATTTATCCAAAAGTCATTTAGTAGCAGGTTATTTCATTTTCATGTACTTGTATGTTTTTTAAATCAATTTTCTTAGTCTTGATTTCTATTTTTATTCACTATGGTCCAAGAGAGTAGGTGATATAATAGCTCTTTTACATTTGCTGAAGATTGTTTTATGTCTGACTGTGTGGTCAATTTCAGAATACATGCCATGTGGTGATGAGAAGAATGTATATTCTGGTTTTGGGGATAGAGAGTTCTGTAGATGTCTATTAGGCCCACTTGGTCCAGTGTTGAGTTCAAGTCCTGAATATCTTTGTAAATTTTCTGCCTCAGTGATCTGTCTAATACTGCCAGTGGGATATTGAAGACTCCCACTATTATTGTATAGGAGTCCAAGTCTCTTTGAAGGTCTCTAAGAACTTGCTTTGTGAATCTGTGTGCTCCCGTGTTGAGTGCATATATATTTACGGTAATTAGGTCTTCTTGTTGAATTGAACCCTTCGCCATTATGTAATGCCCTTCTTTGTCTTTTTGATCTTTGTTTATTTAAGGTCTGTTTTGTATAAAATTATTATTATTATTATTATTTTAATTTATTTATTATTATTATACTTTAAGTTGTAGGGTACATGTGCATAACATGCACGTTTGTTACGTATGTATACTTGTGCCATGTTGGTCTGCTGCACCCATCAACTCGTCATTTACATCAGGTATAACTCCCAATGCAATCCCTCCCCCCTCCCCGCTCCCCATGATAGGCCCCGGTGTGTGATGTTCCCCTTCCTGAGTCCAAGTGATCTCATTGTTCAGTTCCCACCTATGAGTGAGAACATGCGGTGTTTGGTTTTCTGTTCTTGTGATAGTTTGCTAAGAATGATGGTTTCCAGCTGCATCCATGTCCCTACAAAGGACGCAAACTCATCCTTTTTTATGGCTGCATAGTATTCCATGTTTTGTATAAAATTATGATTGCAACTCCTGCTTTTTTGTTTCCATTTTCTTGGTAAGTTTTTCTCCATCCCTTTATTTTGAGCCTCTGCATGTCATTGCATGTGAGATGGGTCTCTTGGAAACACCATTTCATTAGGTCTTGCTTCTTTATCTAGCTTGCTACTCTGTGCCTTTTAATTGGGACATTTATCCTGTTTACACTGAAGGCTAGTGTTGGTATGTGTGGATTCGATCCTGTAATCATGCTGTTAGCTGGTTATTATGCAGAGTTGTTTGTGTGGTTGCTTTATAGCATCAGTTGTCTGTGTACTTCAGTCTGTTTATGTAGTGGCTAGTAATGTTCTTTCCTTTCCATACTTAGTGCTTCTTTCAGGAGCTCTTTTAGGGCAGGTCTGGTGGTAACAATTTTCCTCAGCATTTGCTTGTCTGAAAAGGATCTTTTTTTCTCCTTTGCTTATGAAGCTCAGTTTGGCCAGATATGATATTGTTGGTTGCAGTTTCTTTTCTTTATAAATGTTGAATATAGGCCACCAATCTCTTCTGTCTTGTAGGGTTTCTGCTGAGAGGTCCTCTGTTAGTCTGATGAGCTTCCCTTTGTAGGTGGCCTGTCCTTCCTCTCTAGCTGCCTTTAATATTTTTTCTTTCATTTTGATCTTGGAGAATCTGATGATTATATTTCATGGGGATTATCTTCTTGCAAAGCATCTTGAGGAAGTTCTCTGCATTTTCAGAATTTGGATGTTGGTTTCTCTTACTAGGTTGGGGAAATTCTCCTGGATAATATATTGAAATATAGTTTCCAAGTTGCTTCTATTATCGCCATTTTTTCAGGGAAGCCAGTGAGTTGTAGATTTGGTCTCTACATAATTCCATATTTCTCAGAGGTTTTATTCATTCCTTTGTATTCTTCTGTCTTTACTTTTGTCTGACTGTCTTATTTCAGAAAGCCAGTCTTCAAGCTCTGAATTTTTTTCTCAGCTTAGGCTTTTCTGCTATTAATTTTTACCTTTGCAGTATAAAATTGTTGTAGCATTTATCATTCAGCTCTGTCAGGTCATTTAAATTCTTTTGTATACTGGCTATTTTGTCTGTCAGCTCCTGTATCATTTTACTGTGATTCATAGCGTTCTTAGATTGGGTTTCAATGTTATCCTGAATCTTGATGATCTTTGTTCCTATTCATATTCTGATTTATACTTCTGTCCTTTCAGCCATCTTAGCTCAGTTTTGAACCCTTGATGGAGATCTAGTGCAATGGTTTGGAGGAAAAAAGACACTCTTGTTTTTTGAGTTGTCAGAGTGCTTCTGTTGATTCTTTGTCATCTTTGTGGGTTGATGTCCATTCAATCTTTGAAGTTACTGTTCTTTGCATTTTTTTTTCTTTTATTCTATGTGATTACCTTGGAGGTTTGATTGTGGTATTATGTGGGTTCAGGCAACTGGCTTCATTTCTGGAAGATTTTAGTGGGCCAAGACTCAGCTCAAGACTCCTGGACGGCATTCTCTAACTTCGGGGGACTGGCATTGGGCCCGGGCTTTGTTCTCTCACTCCTTGAAATTGGAAACCTGCTTTACTGGAGGGACTGAGGTGCTCATGGACCATGGGTCACTACACTCTGATGGATTGGGCCAGCCAAAGCACTTTGTAGGGCAGTGTCACTGGGATTCCATTCTCATTTGCATGTGCCAAGAGCAGCAGCAGGGGCAGCATGGCAGGATACAAGCTCTTCAGTTACAGCAGGGTGCTACCTGTTGCTGGGGTACTGGCCTTTTGCGGTCGTTCACAGCAGTGGCAGTGGCAGCACAGCTTGGGGGTTTCTCTGCCAGTGACTGTGTGTGTATTAGTGTCAGTGTTGGTATTAATACAGGGGGACAGTGCTGGTGGGTGTAGAACGGTGTTTGCCTTCACGTGGGTGGCAGTAGCCAATCAGGGTGGGACAATCGATCCACTATTTTCCTTGCTTAGTTTCATGCTAGTGGCCATGTGGGCTCAGGAGCCAGGCACTGGCAGGGATGGTACTGGCAGGCTCCCTGCCCACCCATGCTCCCATGGCAATGGCACTGGGGTAGGAAGTATGGGCGGTGGTGCACTCACCCTGGCAGAAGCAGCATGACAGGGTGTATATGCACACCTGCCCTGTCAGAGAAAGGAAGACAAGGTCAGCCTGTGCAAACATGTGCTGACAAAACAGTGTAGGGGGTGACTGTGGGCAAGTGCCTGGAGGCAGAGCAGCATGGGGAGGTGGAAGTTGCAGGGGGTACAGGCAGACTGCTACATGCCCATGGCAGCCATTCTGCTGGAACTCTCTGCCAGTGAGGTGCAGTCTGCCAACCCAAGACCTATGAAGCGGGCTCTTAGAAGATATTACTCCTGGGTACTTCAGGTTGTACTGCAAGCAGGTGCAGCCGGGCTTGGGCCCAGGAGAGGCCAGCATACCAAGGGGTAGTCAGGTCTGACTGGCCCTGTCTCATGGGCAAGACCACTCTGCAGAGTTCAGGTCTGGCAGTTCCTCTAGAGCTAAAGTCTCCTATAGGAACAAGTCAAGCCTGGGGGAAGGGCATCCCTGGCCATACTTCACTACAGAGGCTCATGCACCAAAGCCCCTGGGCTCTGCATCAGTTGGAGCCCCTACCACTTCTCTAAACAGCTCTTCCTGCCATCTCAAATATCTGTGGTGGTCATGGGGCCTCCTCCTGCCGGGATTCCAGAGTGGTGACAGCAGGTTGCTCCTTGCTTGCTCACTCAATCCTTCCCCAGGAGTCACAGGGGACCAGAAACAAGTCCTGGTGTGTGGTGGCCCTGCACAGATTTTTCAGCTTCCTCCCCGATATGGTTTGGCTCTGTGTCCCCACCCACATCTCATCTTGAATTGTAACCCTCATAATCCCCATGTGTTGAAGGAGAGATCTAGTGGGAGGTGATCGGATAATGGGGGCAGTTTCCCTCATGCTGTTCTCGTGATAGTGAGTGAATTCTCGTGAGATCTGACGGTTTTATAAGTGTTTGACAGTTCCACCTACATGTACTCATGCTTTCTCTTCTGCCACCTTGTGAAGAAGGTGCCTGCTTCCCCTTCCTACATGATTGTAAGTTTCCTGAGGCCTCCCCAGCCATGTGGAATTGTGAGTCAAGTAAACCTCCTTTGTTTATAAATTACCCAGTATTGGGTAGTATCTTTATAGCGGCATGAAAGTGGATTAATACACCCTCCTTAGGCCTAGAATGTGTGTCTTCCCTCTATCCACTCTCAATGCCTTCCCTCTGAAGATCTGCTAGGAGTGTGCCAGTCTTCCCAATATGCCAGTCCCTTGGTGGCATGTGTTTCTCCTGGCTACATCTATTTGGCCACCTTGCCCCTGTTTTTCTTTCTCATCTTTTTGATATTTCTACAGATATGTCAATTATACCTTGTATGTTCTTATCCAACCAATTAAGGAATACAAGAAGCAAGGTAAATTCCAACAGAGGTTTGCAGCATAGTACTGTACACTTTTCCTCACGTTGATAGCTGTAGTTAAATTGCACACCTTGCATACATTTGTTAACACAGGTACTGATCCACCTAATTGTCCCAGCTTTTTGTTCATGTTTCCATGTTGCCTTCAAGGGTGTCGTGACAGCCCGTGTCAGATTCCGGGATCGTGCTGATCTCTGCAGATGGTGTCTTTGCATCGTTAGACTGAGGGGGTTCGATGTTTATGGATCTTAAAATCTGGGCCCTTTCTTGGGATCTGGGGAGGCTATGGCCATGAATTGGTCCTAGACATCCCCAAAGGAGTTTGGTTTGTTCTAGAAAATACCAGAAAAAAAGGATTTGATCTGAAATGGGCTTATAAAAGAATATCTAGATGACCTCTGGCAACTAGTGTTGGTACCTTTTATCTTTAGTTTCATTATTTTTTCTGAAATCTCTTATACCAATTTATGTCACGTTACAACCTTATTCCATGTTGTGTTGGATAAATTATGTGGAAGAGAGGCCCACCTGGAACCAAATAATGAAATATAGTATTGTTAGCTTTGTGAAGCCAACCTCTGAATGATTCTTTCTGTATTCACATAATACAGAATTCACAGGATAGATTCTCATTTAAGAGTTGGATTCATTTATTTAATTTATTAAGAAGCTTCACCAGTTTTCTCCGGGAAGATGCTAAGTGGGCTAGTACTACCTTTCATGAGCTCTGATGTTAGTCTGGAAGCAGTGATGACCTAAGGTGAATGGTTATCAGCATTCAAGTGGAGAATATGACTTCTCATTTTAAACACCTCCCATTTTGTGATAGCATAGACATATAAATATATCAGAAACCATTTATACTCATCATACAACAACTGAAATTCCTGAGAGTGCATGACAAGAGGCCTGTGAAGGTAACTATTATTTTTTAATTCTCTTTAACCCACTGATCACATATGTCAATATTGTCCATTGTCAGAAATTTCAGGTCCCTGGAACTTCTGCTGTTTCAAAAAAAAGTGAGAGTCCCTAGAGAAACAGGGAATGAACACAAGATCTTGGTATGAATCCACTTTTATTGTTAAAGAAAATGATGGAAGTGTCTGGTGCCAATCCTTGAAGTCATACTGCAGTATAAAAGTGATTGTTTGGCTATTAGAAAAACTAATAAAATAAATCCCCATGCAGTCAAATTCAAGTAAATCTTGATATGTGGGGCAAAATAACACATATATTTACCATTTCTCATTGTATTTAGTTAATTGTATACTTTATCCTATTGTCTAGAGTTCACTGCAGTAATTGCCAATTTTAGTACATCCTTTACATGCCGTGAGTAACAGGTGCAGCTTTTTAAATTGCTCACTATCACATTTATTACCCTACATTGGGAAATTAACTGAGTCATATTTGAATACTTACTCACTCCAGTTTGCATGCAGATTGTTGAAAATTCTCTTTACATCTACAAGAAACTAACACCATTCTTGTGTTTGCCATCTCTCACTCTTTTTCTCTCTCTCTCCTCCTTCTGTCTGTCATACTTTTCTGGTGCCTGTACTTCTATGCCCATTTTTTCTGCATTGAAATAATAAATGCTTCTGCAGTTTTCAAAGCTCTACAGGTGATTCTGATGCTCAGACAACATATATAACCCTTAGATTAACCTGTTAACCAGGCTTAGTGTTAACCAGGCTTATGGATGATATATTCTATTAGGTGTAGTAAGACATGTATGTTCTTTTAATCACATATTTAATTGTATTTTTATCTCCAGTTCTAGCTTGTTGAAATCTATTAGCCATAAGAGCGATACTTTCTCATGTATTCATTCATAAATTCAATTGATTGTGTATCTACTATTTATTAAACACTGTGACACTATAGTCTATGTCCCTTCTGAGTATTATTAGCTCTGTTATTCTTGATTTTGTTTTAACACTTTTATTGACTTTTCTATGAAAATGGAATTCTGAACTCCTATGTTCGTGTCTCATTTCTCTAATTCTTTCTGATTCCAATTTTTGAATCTGTACCAGGTTCTCAATTTCTCCCATGGCTTCCGAGTTTGATTGTTTTTCTTTCCCATACACTATATATTGACTCAAGTTAAGCTTACCATTGCGGTTGTAGATTTAGAATCTTAACTCTGGAGAAGAATTCAGTTCAAAAACATAGTTTTGGGAGCCAGCCACATAATAAAAAAATTACATGAGAATTCAAAATACACTAATAACTGTGTTTTCTCATTTGACATTCTGGAAAGGTCTTATTTTGTAGGTAAAGAAACTGAGATTCACAGAAATTAAGTGACCTTCCCAACATCACAGAACCAATCAATGACAGAGTCTGGTCTTGAGCCCTTTCTAATTGCTGTATCAACACTGCAGTGCAACTCTGCAGGGAGACTCTGTCATTGCCACCTTACTGGTTTGCCTCACACCCGAGGTGGAGAGAGCTCTGGGTGAGTAGCAAAACTCTGAAACCTTAGTTCTCTATCTTATATTCCTTCTGCCAGACTATAGAACACAATCATCTTTCTAGAGATAAGCTTCTCAAATTTAATGGACATGTAGATCCCCTGGGGTTCTTGCAAAATGTAAATTCTGGCCCAGTATGTCTGGTGTTGCACGGGAGATTTTTCATTTTTCACAAGCTACCAAGTGATGTTCATGCTGCTGGTCTGCAGACCTCACTTGGAATAGCAAGACTTGACTATTCTGGGTGGTACTATTACTATATAACAGGACTTATAGAAACAAGTCTTCTTCTCTTCCTTCATTGGTAAATTATTCTTTGGGACTAAGGAAGAGCTGATGGAAACATTACTAAGGTCTTTATTTATTTGAGGTCTGGAGTGCTGCTACCTTGTCCGGAGCAGCTTAGTCCAATAGCCTGATTGTGTCCTTGTCTTCTCCCAGTGAAGAGAAGCGATCAATCTCTCGCTCTTATTCACTCTAGCATTTCTGATTGTGTACATGATAACAAATGCATAATTAAATCCCTTCCATTTTATTTTACCTTTGTCCTCCAAAAGCCTTTTGATCTGAAATAAATGCATCACTGAGATTTTATGTTCTGTAGCAGCAGTAAGCAAGGATTCAACGGAGGCAGGGAATGAAGCCTCTACCATGCATTACTTAGTTAATTACTCAAGGTCAAAGCAAGGTATCTTGATACGTTGTCACCTGAATGAGAGCTCCTAAAATTCTCCAATTCTAAGAACAAAATTGGTCCCAAGGTCAGAGACAGGACCAAGCAGAGATATGAGATCAAATGGTTTTGATTGTGTAGAGAAAGAAGCTGCAGAAACAGAGATCTGTGGGAGTGTTACAGAGTCTAGAGAGGTTATCATCTTGTATTGTCCATTGAAATAAACTCCAAAGCTTCTTTAAAATTCAGAATATTAGATCTCACTTCCAGAAAATCAGGATCAGTAGGTATAGTGTGGGGTTCATAAATATGCATCTTTTAAAAGCACAACTATTATTCTGATGCATACTACGGAGCCCACACTTCGAGAAAAACTGGTGTTGATGCAATATTCAAAGGCCAATATTTTACAGCATTTGAAAGGAATGTTTAGCAGTTACAGAATAGACCTATATGAGTAAAGTACTACTTAAGTATAAAACATTCCCCTCCTCAATCAAAAAGCACTTTCATTCAGTGTTAATGGAAACAGATTTGTTCAGGCACCAGTGGATATATATTTTAAGGAATGGTGACTGTAGTGGCATAAAATATCGGACCTTTTTACTTGAAACCAGCCCTCTTCCACTTTAAAAAAGATGGGATTTTTTCAAGATGGCATCTTGGAGGCTTTTGGCATACCTCAGCCATTTGGAAATAGAAAAACAGTGCCTAAAGATTAACTTTGCAAGTTTTAATTCAAGAAGAAACATGGGATTACAGTAGAAGAGAAAAAGACACTCGGATCCCAGGAAAGAGAATCCTGGCAAACAGCTCCCATGGCAGCATTCAGCTGATAAAAGTGAGTGAAGCTCCAGTACATGAGAGAGGCTGAGACCCTCCCGCTTTGACTCACCTTTCCACTGGAGGTCGGTGAAACCCAGGCTGAGGGAGAACACTTTATTTCTCCCACGCCATGGAGCTAAGTTGGGAGAGACTTGGAGATGCAGAGCGGGAAGAGCACTAGGAAAAGCTGCAGGCATTTTTCCTAGACCCAGGACTGAAAGCAGGATGTCATTTTTAATCCGGGTTCATACAAAGTCAGTTATACTTTAGTAACCTGGCACCACGGCCACGCAGGCATTCTCACCTCAGACCAGAGATTGGAGCTCTCTCTCTGAAGCAGAGTGGGGACCTTCACAACCATCACAGGGTGGTGACTGTGGAAGGTGCCCCAGCAGAAGGCACTGGAATTCTGATCTCCCCCATTGAACATCTGGGACAGGAGGAGAGCTGCTGCATCTGTAGTGTCTCCTGGGTGATGAGACTTGAAAACAAAGCTAGCTTGGCAACTTGGAATCAGCCTATGTGTGTCATTGCCAGGTACCCCATCCCTGTCTTCTCCATCCCCAGGCATATCTCCAGACATTTGAGCATCCACTCACCTGAATTTACACCTTGAGCCACCCCCATTCCGCTAGAGATATCCTGACGTGGGGAGCCCTCTCCGCTGCATGACCGGGCAGTCAGAGCTCTTGCTCTCCGAGATCAGCAACCTGAACCCCCGAACCTCCTGTAGTACAGATCATGGTGCAGTGGGACCCTCAGTGATCCACACAAAGGCAGATCTCCAGGCATTTGGAGCACTTGCTCCCATGTATCAGCAGCCTGAATCACCCTTACCTTTTCTGCATAGGGATCTGGGTGCAGGGGGTGCCTCCTCTGCTCCACACTCAGACAAATCTCCCGGCAGTTGGAGTACCTGCTCACCAGGATCAGCAGCCTGAGCCACCCCATCTTTTCTGTGCAGAGATTGTGGCAAAGGGGGTCTGTTACACTCCATAACCTGGCAGATCTCCAGGCATCTGCAGCACTTACTCCCCTGGAGTAGAAGATTAGGCTGTCCCCAGTTCCTGTGTAGAGAACTTGGGGCTAAAGAGGTTTCCAAGCTCCATGCCTAGGCACACCAATGGGCACTTGATGGGAGCCCTCTGGAAGCCCCTCAACACTGGAGGTTGTGCCGAACTATTGAGGGACATGTAGGTGTGCCTACTCCGTCTGGCTACCCCACCCATCTTAGACCCCTATCCTGGGCTGACCAGAGAGCTCAGAACACTGTGAACTCCACAGATCAGCCCATTGCCTGAGACAACAGAGAGCTTCTTCCAGCAAATAAGGATTAGAAATACAACCATCCATTTTGGACACAGCTGGCTCATACCTAAAAGTGTCATCTACCGAACTGTGAGTTGAACCACACAGCCTGATTTAAAAAAAAAAAACATGAAAAAAAAAGTGCATAAGGCAAAAGAAGCAAAATGAAAAAACCCTACCTAACATTCTCTATAGTCATGTCCCCTAGGGAAGAGAGAAAGGAAAATAAAAAAATTCCTATCTGCACAAAAATAAGTACAAAATCTGTAAGTGTCAGGGTCTCCAGATGAGAAGGAACCAGGGCAAGAATTATGGTAACATAAAAAATCTGAATGTTTTGACACCACTGAAGAATCACGGTAGCTCTCCTGCAATAATCCCAAACCAAAATAGAAACTCATAAATGACAGATAAAGAAATAAAAACTTGTATTGCAAGGAAGCTCGATGAGATCCAAGACAAGGTTGAAAATCAACACAAAGAGAATTGTAAACCAATCAAGGAAATGAGGGAAGAAATAAGCATCTTAAAAACAAATCATTCAGAGCTACCGGGTTGAAAAACTCACTTAAGGCATTTTGAAATATAATTGAAAAGTTTATCAATAGACTGGATGAAGCAGAAAAAAGAATTTCAGAGCTTGAATAACAGTCTTTCAAACGAACACAGTCAGACATAAATAAAGAAAAAGGTATCTTTTTTAATGAGCAAAGTCTTCAAGAAATATAGAATTATGTAAAGCAACCAAACCTATGATTATTGGCATTTCTGAGAGACAAGGGGAAAAAGAAAATGGCCTGGAAAACATACATGTGTTTCTACAGGATAATTCAATCAAACTTCTGCAATCTTCGTAGAGAAGTAGACATCCAGATAAAAGAAGTCCAGAGAAAATTTGCTATATACTATACACAACAGACATTACCAAGGCATACAGTCATCAAGCTGTTCAAGGTCAACGCTAAGGAAAAATTCTTAAAAGCAGATAGAGAGAAAGGTCAGATCATGTGCAAGGGGAGCCCCTACCAAGCCAATGGCAGAGTATTCAGCAGAAATCTAACCAGCCAGAAGAGGCTGGGGGCCTACTTTTGGCATTTTAAAGAAAATAAATACCAACCAAGAGTTAAATATCCCACCAAACTAAGCTTCATAAGTAAAGGGGGAATAAGAGCTTTTCTAGACAAGTAAACGCTAAGAGGATTTGTTACCACTAGAGCAACTTTGCAAGATATCCTAAAGAGAGTCCTAAACATGGAAACAAAAGAACAATCTCTGCTACCACAAGAACACACTTAAGCACATCGTTCATAAACCTACGAAGCAATTACACAATAGAAGCTAAAAAGCAACCAGCTAACAATTTTATGATAGGATCAAAACCTCACATATCAATATTAACCTTGAATGTAAACAGTCTAAATGACCCATACAGAGTAGAAAGTCAGATAAAAACAAAATAAGACCCGTCCATCTGCTACTTCTTGAGACCCATGTCACATGAAATGATACACATAGGCTCATGGTAAGACGTTGGAAATAGATCTACCATGCAAATGGAAAACAAAATAAACAAGAGTCACTGTTCTTATATCAGATAAAACAGATCTTAAACCAACAATGGGAAAAAGGCACAAAGAAGGGCACTAAATAATGAGAAATGGATCAATTCAGCAGGAAGACATAACTGTTCTAAATATACACATACCCAATATTGGAGCACCCAGATTCATAAAGCTAGTACTTCTAGACTTATGAAAAGCCTTAGATAGTCACACAATAATGATGGGAAACTTCAGTACCCCACCGATAGTGTTAGACAGGTTATTGAGGCAGAAAGCTAACAAATAAATTCTAGATTTAAATTTCACCCTTGACTAATTGGACCTGGTATGTACCTACAGAATACTTCACTCATCAACCACAGAATATACATTCTCCTCATCTGCATATAGAACATACTGTAAGATCAACCATGTGCTCAGCCATAAAGCAAGTCTCAATAAATTCAGTAAAATTTCATATTAGACATACTCACAGACTGCAGTGGAATGAAAATAGAAATCAATACCAAGAAACTTCCTCAAAACCACATAATTACCATGAAAATTAAACAACTGGCTCCTGAATGACTTTTGGGTAAATAACAAAAGTAAGGCAGAAAAGTTTATTTTAAAACTTATTTGAAATAAGTGAAAACAGATACAACAAACCGAAAATCTCTGGAATGCAGCAAAAGCAGTGTTAAAAGGAAAGTTTATTGTGTTAAACACCTACATTAAGAGTTAGACGGATCTCAAATTAACAATCTAACATCACACCTGGAGAAACTAGAAAAAACAAGAACAAACTGACCCCCAGGCTAGTAGAAGAAAATAAATAATTAAAATCCAAGCAAAAGTAAATGATATTGAGACTCAAAAATCTATCCAAAGGATCAACCAAACTAACAGTTGGTTATTTAAAAGGAAAATCAAGATTGATAGACCACTAGATTAACAAACAAAAAAAGAGATAAGATCCAATAAGCACAATTAGAAATGACAAAGATGACGTTACAACTGATTCCACAAAAATACAAAAGAGTTTCAAAGAATATTACGAACACTTCTATGCACACAAACCAGAAAATCTAGAGGAAATGGATAAATTCCTGGAAACACAAAACCTTTCAAAATTGAATGAGGAAAAAATTGAAACCCTGAACAGACCAATATTAAGTTTCAAAATTAAATCAGTAATAATATTTTTAAAACTACCCATCAAAAGAAAAACCTGGACAAGATGAATTCACAGCCTAATTCTACCAAACATACAGTGAAGAGCTGCTATCAATTCTACTGAAACTATTTCAAAAAGTTGAGAAGCAGAGATTCTTCCCTAACTCATTCTATGAAGCCAGCATCACCCTAAACTAAAACCTAGCAAAGAGACAATAAAAAAATGAAAATCACAGGCCAATATCCCTGATTAACATATACACAAAAAAAATCGTCAACAAAATACAAACAAACCGAATTCAGCAGCACATCAAAAAGTTAATTCACCACAATCAAGTAGGCTTTATTCCTGGGATGCAGGGTTGGTTCAACATATGCAAATCAATAAATGTGATTCACCACATAAACAGAATTCAAAACAAAACCATATGATTATCTCAATAGAAGCAGAAAAGGCTTTTAACAAAATCCAACACCCCTTCATGATAAAAACCCTCAACAACTAGGCATTGAGGGAACATACTTCAAAATGATGAGAGCCATCTATGATGAATGCACAGCCAACATCATACTGAATCGGCAAATACTAGAGGCATTGCTCTTAAAAACAGGAACAAACTGAATGTGTTGGCTCATGCTTGTAATTGTACCACTTCAGGTGGCCAAAGTGGGAGGATCACACGAGCCCAGGAGTTTAAGAACAGCCTGTTCAACATAATGAGACCCCTATCTCTACAAAAACTAAAAACTAAAAAATTAGCCAGTTGTGGTGGCATGTACCATTGGTCCAAGCTACTCAGGACTCTGAGATGGGAGGATCACTTGAACCAAGAGGTTGAGGCCGCAGTGAGCCGTGATTGCACCACTGCAATCCCGTCTGGGTGATAGACTGAGACCGTGTCTCAAAAAAAAAAAAAAAAAAAAAAAAAAAAACCAGAATAGCAACAAGACCATGATTCCCACTCCCACCACTCTTATTCACCATAGTACTGGAAGTCTTCGCCAGAGTATCAGGCAAGAACAAGAAATAAAAGGCATCCAAATTGAAAAAGAAGAAGTCAAATTATCTCTCTTCACAGTTGATGTGATTCTATACCTGAAAAAACTCTAAGGCCTCCACAAAAAGGCTTTTAGAACTGACAAATGATTGTAGCAAAGTTTTAGGATACAAAAATCAATGTACAAAAATCAGTAGCATTTCTATACACTAATAACGTTCAAGCTGAGAGCAAAATCAAGAACATAATCCCATTTATGATAACCACAATAAAATAAAATACCTGGGAATACATCTAACCAAGAAGTTGAAAGGTCTCTACAAGGAAAATGACATAATGCTGCTGAAATAAATTACAGATGACACAAACAAATGGAAAAACATTCAATGCTCTTGGATCAGAAGAATCAGTATCGTTACGGTATGAAAACTGCTTAAAACAATCTACATATTTATCATTACTCCTATCAAACTACTAATTTCATTCTTCATAGAATTAGGGAAATAAAAAAAACCTATTCTGAAATTCATATGGAACCAAAAGAGAGCTCGAGTAGCCAAAGCAGTCTTAAGGAAAAAGAACAAAGCTAGAGGCACCACATTACCCAACTTCAAACTATACTATCAGGCTACGGTACGAAAATCAACATGGTACTGCTATAAAAACACATAGACCAATGGAACAAAATAGAGAACTTAGACATAAAGCTGCATACTTACAACCATCTGATCTTTGACAAAGCTGGCAAAAATAAACAACGGGGAAAGGACTCCCAATTCAATAAATGGTGGCGGGATAACTGGCTAGCCATATACATGAGAATGAAACTGTACCTCTACTTCCATCATATACGGTAATTAACTCAAAATAGATTAAAGACTTAATAAAACCTAAAACTATAAAAACCCTGAAACACAACCTTCTCTACATCAGCCTTGGTGAATAATTTATGGCTAAGTCCTCAAAAGCAATTGCAACAAAACCAAAAATTGACAAGTGAAACCTAATTAAACTAAAGAGCTTCTGCATATCAAAATAAAGTATCAACAGAATAAACAGACAATCTATAAACTGGGAGAAAATATTCATAAACCATGCATCTGACAAAGGTCTAATATCCAGAATCTATGAGAAACTTAAATAAACAAGTAAAATAAATAAATAAACAAATAAAAAACAAACAACCCCATTAGTAAACAGGCAAAGGACATAAACAGATACTTCTCAAAAGAGGACATAAAAGCCACCAACAAACATGAAAAAAAATTCTCAATATCTCTAATCAGATAAATTCAAATCAATATGACAACGAAATACCATCTGACGAAAAGTAAAAAACAAAAAACAAAAAACAACAAATGATGGCAAAGCCACAGAGAAAAGAGATATAAATTAGTTGATGGGAATGTAAATTAGTTCAGCCCCTGTGGAAAGCAGTTTGGAAATTTCTCAAATAACAACACAGAACTACCATTAGACCCAGCAATTCCATTACTGGGTATATATCCAAAAGAAAACAAATCATTCTACCACAAAGCCACATTCACTCACATGTTCAGCACAGCACTATTCACAATAGCAAAGACACGGAATCAACCTAGAAGCTCATCAATGGTGGATGGGATGAAAAAAATACACCATGATCTACTATGCAGCCAAGACAAAGAATGAAATAAAATTCTTTGAAGCAACATGGATTCAACTGCAGGCTGTTGTGCTAAGCAATTTAATGCAGGAACAGAAAACCAAATTCCCCATGTTTTCACTTATAAGTGGAAGCTAAACATTAAGTACACATGGACATAAAGATGGAAGCAGTGGATACTGGGGATGCTAGAGGAACCAGGGAGGGAGAGGCTGTGGACTGAGTGACTACCTATTGGATTCTGTGCTCACTGCCTGGGTGACAGGATCATATGTACTCTAAACTTCAGTGTCATGTAATGTTCCCATGTGACAGACCTAGGCATGTACCCCCTGACTCTGAAATAAAAGTTGAAATTTTAAAAAATCAATACATCAATACACGTATCTGGAATATTTCTAAAGGATGGACTTACTTGAAATCTTAGGTACTGGGAGAACTCAGTTCTTCCCAGTGGTGACCTCTTTCAAGAGGTCAGGAAAAAAGTACAAATCTAAAGAATGAAATCTAGAATGAAGGCATAACGATGTGTCTCAGATAACAGTCGCCATTTTACAGATTCTTTCTGGTTGTCTCACTCCCAAATTTTTGCTTATAGATCATTAGAAAGATCTTGGTCACGTGGTCACCTGAGCTATAAGAAAAACTGGCAATGTGGTATTTGAGATGGACACAATGGTATCTTGAGTAAAACTGGACTTATTGTTACTAAGAAAGAAGTATAAAACATTAGCTAGATAACTAGCGGCCTCTGACATACATATTATTTCATAGTGTTTTGTTAAAGATAAAAAAGAAAAACAACACAAAATACAGCTTGAGTCTTTAGATTCTGAGTGTAGCACAAGTGCTAAGCAGATAAATATGCATGAAAGTACTTCTTAGATTATAGGTAACCATATGCATGAAAGCTATCATTACAACAATGTTTTCTGTGCATTTTTTAAAGATCAGGGTAGACATCATCTGTGCTCCCTTAGGGGTTTGTAAACTTGGAAAATAATTAAATACATGCTGCATTAATTTGAGCATGAAATAAAAACAAAACCAACCAAACAAACAAACACAGAATGAATAATCCTAGATTTTAATCCTTTATTTTTAACAAACCTTGAGGGGCAGATCTAGCCTAGCCTTCGTATTAGATGGTTAAATATGTCAAAATCAAGACTTGTTTTGGCCTTTGCATGATTTTCAAAGAGCAAATTTATTTTAAGCAATTTGGGGCACCTTTCTGACTCCTCAGGAATGACTTACAGTCAGAATTTACTTATGGTTATTTTAGTGTTTTTTTTTTTTAAATATATTTTATCTTTAGGGCAGTTTTAGCTTTAAAGAAAAATCAAGCAGAAAGTACAAAGTTCCCATATACTTCCTCATCTGCAGTGCACGGTTTCCCCTATTAATAACATATTGCATTAGTGTGTTATATTTGTCCGAATTGAGCTGATATTGATACATTATTATTAGTTAAAATCCATAATTTAAAATAGGGTTCACTGTTTATGTTGTAGAATATTATGGATTTTGCCAAGTTCTTAATGTCATATATCCACCATTAGAGTGTCAAACAGAATAGTTTCACTGCCCTAAAAATTTCCTTTGCTTCATCTATTTATACCTCTCCCACAGTCTCTCTGGTTTTCACATAATTTTTACCACTTGGTATTGAAGAGAGGGAGTAATAAAGGTTAAGGAAACCCTGATACTGAACTTGATGATTCCTTTGAAGTTGGTAGCATTGTCCTTGATGCAATTCGGGTTTAACATGCTCATAAAGGCTTTCCAGTAATGTCCATAATAATGAAAATATAAGCATTTCATAAATATAGTTGTTGTTGTTGTTACTATGTAGTAGGCACTGTGTCGGGTACATTATCTTCTTAAACCCTCACCAGAAGACTATGAGATAGTAGAAATTACCCTCGTATTTCAAATTAGAATAATAAGGGCCAGTCTAGCAAAGCTCTCTTCCCAAGTTTATAGGGTTAACTTAGGGCCAAATCACGACCAGCGTTTTGGGAATGTGACCAGTACATTTGCATAAGGCCTGGCACTCAGAAAAACCCCACATTTGGCTTAATGCTCAGCTGTCAAGACCTTTAAATTCTTAATCATTCTCTTTTTGAACTTGCGGTTTGCAAGTCTTGCTAGACCATGCGGCCTGCGTGTGAGCAGAGGAGGTACACACTCTGTAGGCCTGCTGCTGCTCCTTGCTATTCCTTTCACATTCAGCATTTGCCATGTCCCCTATGGGCCTTTCATAACAGGGAAACCTTTACTCAGACCCTGTACTCGGTGTCATGTCCAGCTGTCGCCATCTTAAAATTCTTAATAATTTTAACTGTGAACTTGTGCTTTGTAAGTCCGATGGAATAATGGAACCTGTTGCATGATCAGAAGAGTTATCTACAATATGTTTATCCATGGCTATTTCTTGCCTCTGTTCTTGTGTATAGAGTTGGTGATGCCCCATGAGTACAGAATTCTGGTTTAGCCATGATGTGTAGGAGTTCAATAAAACTCAAAACAAGTACAAGGTAAGCATGTTATGTCTATGAGTAAGCCATGTGCTGATATCCCTGAGTGTCCACATTTTTTTCCTTCTTTCCATTGCAGAAAGAAGGCAATGGCATTCTAAGAAACACAAACACCAATGAACCCTATCATATTCTTTTTTACTTTTGTTACTTCACTGTATTAACCAACTACTTGCACTGAAAGTGACATGGACAGAAAGGGAAAGATAGGGCAATCCATAGTTCCTTTTCCTTTTCATTCTTCTTTACTTATCAATTAGTCAAGGATAGAGGATGTTGGTACAATGTGTGTATACCAAGAAATCAAATGGGCCATGCACAGTGGCTCACACCTGTAATCCCAGCACTTTGGGAGGCCGAGGCGGGTGGTTCACGAAGTCAAGAGTTCGAGACCAGCCTTGCCAACATTAGGTGAAACCTCGTCTCTACTAAAAATACAAAAATTAGCCGGGCATGGTGGTGGGTGCCGGTAGTCCCAACTACTTGGGAGGCTGAGAAAGGAGAATCACTTGAACCCGGGAGACAGAGGTTGCAGTGAGCCGAGATTGCGCCATTGCACTCCAGCCTGGCAACAGATCGAGACTGTGTCTCAAAAAAAAGAAAGAAAAGAAATCAAATAAAAGTAATATAGTTTTGTAAAGTGTTTCTACCATTCTAGTAAGAAAAAAAATACATTTATTTATATGAGCCATGAAATATAAATTGTATATTTTTTATGATCTTACATAAAGTCAAATGGTCTTATATTTCCATTTAAAACTGGCTGTTCTCAATCTAAAAATGAATAGCAAGATTCATGTTAACAATTTAAATTTTTAATTTTTCTTTACTTGAAATGACATTAAATAGCACATTTAAAAAGTGACAAATCTTGAAGAGACCACTGAAGAAAGGAAGAAGTTTCATATTTTATCACCTTTAATGACACATTTATCATTGCCACCATTAATGATGGTTCTTTTAAATGACACGACACTTTTTTCCCCTGGGGGATCCTCATTTTCATTTGACACTGAGCCTCACAAATTGTGTAGTCTGCCCTAGGCTAACAACTGAATCACAAGGTCTGTAAGACTCCAAGATTCATGCGATAAATTAAAGGTTCTCAATACACTTTTATTTCATGCCACACAGAGAAAATGATTATATTTACAAGGAATGCTAACATCGAGGTAAACTGAGGACACCACTTGTGGCCGAAGATGGCCAGCTGGAGGGCCTTCAGGATCAATATCTTAGCACAACTGGAAGGGCCTCAGTACACTGCTTGAGTAGCTCTGCATCAAAACTTCTACGCAGGAATGCCTCAATAGTACATCCTCCTTTCACCCCTATTTGTATCTAGTACTCAAAATAGTTACTCAGTTTTTTCCAAACAATAATGATAATGATAGTAAAAACATAAAATACATATATAGTTTTTACTTTGTTCCATGTATGTTTCTCAGTACTTCATATATATTAACCAATTTAATTGTGAAAACTTCATGAGGAAAATACTATTATTATTTCTATTTTCTATTAAGTTGAATCACATGAAATTGTAGACATTAGACTATTTTAGACCTATAATTACAATAAGTTTATATATTTCAACTGGCAACATGAGAAGACTAAGGAGTAAAGAGATTACATGCATTGATCAAGGTTATTCAACAAAAACATGCCAGAGCCAAGATTCAGACCCTAGCAGTACAGCTCTGAATGCTGGACTCTTGACCACTGTGACATGTTACCTCTCAATAAGAATTACATTATATATGATATTGGAGGTAGTTATTGAAAAGATAGTGAAATGCAATTAGGACTGCAAGTTTGAACAATTTCAGTCATTCAACTTGTATTTATTGAGTACATGTGCTGTGATATTATAGTGAAACAAGGGCACCTTTATCTTTATATAACTTGTAATTCTAACAGGATAAAATATGTGATGGCTCAAATGTGTATCAGAGTCAAGTAGGTGATTATTCTGGTTTTAAGTAAGATCTAAGATGGCAACAGAGAGGAAGGGAGAGAGAAGAAACTACAAGGTAGAAGTAAAGGGAAAGGAAGAGTAGGCAGAAATGAGCATGTTGGAGATGCTCAGATAGAAATAGATTTCTGCTATTTTTTTTTTGATATAAGAAAAAAAGGAGAAAAAAGACAGACACTTTGAGATGCTGAACATTGAAGCTGAGGAATCCTAACTCCTGATAGCTACAGTTTTCTCAAGAAAAGGTACTAATGTGAAATGAAATTCACAAACCAAAGAAAAAATTGAAGTATAAAAAAATCTAATGTGATCTATGAAATGTAGCCGTTGCATTTCTATTGCACTTTTCTGAAAAAAAGGTTTTCTACATGAAGATCTGTGTATGTGCGCATATGTGTGTGAACAGTTATTGTAAGTCACACAAAATGAAATCCAATTCCATTTCATTTTGTCTAAAATATAAATTAAATATATTATTTAATTTTAGTATATAAATGTTAGTGATTGCTCTCAGAATCACACAAATTTCACTTGTTTTCACTTCACCATGAAGCGTTGCATCCACGATATCATATCCAACAATAAATAAGGGCCCACGGTGATACTGAATGGGGTCCGTGGTTTTTGTGTCCCCACTCTGAAGCCTACTGCATTGTTTCTGTTCTAAGCATTAGTCTCCCCACTTTTACAGAGAACATCCAACTCCTTGCCACATCACATAATCCATCCATATTGTCCATTCTCCCTCCTCCAAACAATCATCTAACGACCTCCTAGTCATTCCCCTTCTTTCATCAAAGACATAAGTACCTTGATCTCCATGACAAACCTTGAGATCAACCTGAATGATCACAGCGTTCATTTGGACAACCTGTCCTTCCCTCCAGACTCCCAGTTTATAGAATTCCTCCTGTCCTTTCCCTCATTGCACTCAACTATCCACACTCGCAGGCACATGTTGAACCTTTTTGGCACTTCTGATGGAATCATATCCAAAATCACTGAGTCAAGCACCCCACTTTCTCTCATCACCTCTTCTATCTAGAGTGCACAACTACTGTCACTGTGATCATTATTTTAACACATTAGGACTTCTAGTAATTGAGTCCTCTACCTTCTCCCAATCCATCTGCCTTTTCTTCTTATTTACTTTTTATAGATTCTAGTTTTCATGATCTATAGCATTAATAAAACTCATGTCAGTCCTTAATCTCTCTCACTCTTTTTGGCATAAAACTCTCAACACGGCATTTATAGTTAAACAAATATTAAATGTGCTCTTTGTCTGCTACTATCGTTACTTTTTTTTTTCCATTTTGGTCAATTCACACCTGGGCAACAGAATGCTATTTCAAAATTTTTTCCATACTCTTTAAGACCCTTTATCACCACCCTCCCATCCAACCCACACAGCAAAGCCTGGACAATCTCAGCAGAGAACTGCTCTCCTAAACTCACTGAGAAAATGGAACTCTCAGATTGGAATTCTCCAAATATTCAAACCTGCATGGATCTTCTCTTTTTGTGTCCTACTGAGAGGTGAAGTCAGCTGGATTTCCTGGGTCAAGTGGGGACTTGGAGAACTTTTCTGTCCAGCTAGAGGATTATAAGTGCACCAATCAGCACTCTGTAAAAACACACCAATCAGCACTCTGTGTCTAGCTAAAGGATTGTAAATGCACCAATCAGTACTCTGTAAAAATGCATCAATCAGCACTCTGTGTCTAGATAAAGGATTGTAAATGCACCAATCAGCACTCTGTGTCTAGATAAAGGATTGTAAATGCACCAATCAGCACTCTGTAAAATGGACCAGTCAGTAGTCTGTAAAATGGACCAATCAGCTCTCTGTAAAATGGACCAATCAGCAGGATGTGGGTGGAGCCAAATAAGGGAATATAAGCTGGCCACCCGAGCCAGCAGCAGCAACCTGCTGGGTCCCCTTCTACAGTGTGGAAGTTTTGTTCTTTTGCTCTTCACAATAAATCTTGCTGTTGCTCACTCTTTGGGTCTGCACCACCTTTAAGAGCTGTAACACTCACTGCGAAGGTCTGCAGCTTCAATCCTGAAGTCAGGGAGACCACGAGCCCAGCAGAAGGAAGAAACTCCAGACACATCTGAACATCTGAAGGAACAAACTCCGGACACACCATCTTTAAGAACTGTAACACTCACTGCGAGTGTCCGTGGCTTCATTCCTGAAGTCAGCGAGACCAAGAACCCACCAGAAGGAACCAATTCCAGACACACTGCTATAAGAATTGAGTTTTCCCTTTTCACTGAATGTTATCCGTCAATGTTTAATTTTGCTAAAATCTCTTTAATTAAAATAATTGTTTTCCTTAAGCCCTACATTCTCCCCAGAATGGTAGCTCATCTCCTTATTGGCAGAGTCAAACGTCTTGGAAGAGTTGTCTAGACATCACCTTTTCCTCACTTCCCAACCTGCCTTTATCGTCTGCCACCATCACACTACTGAACAGCTTGCATTATAGCTGCCAATGACTTATATGTCAGCAAGTTGAATGGACAGTTGTCATTTTTCATCTTGCCCGTGCCCCATAGGTATAGCTGATAGTTTGATCATTCTCTCTGTATTTTTTTTTTTTATAAAAAAACAACTTTCTTCTGTTTGCGTTTGATACACATCCATCTTCTTGGATTCCTCCTATTTCTCTGGCTCCTATTTCTTACTCTCTTTTACAATCTTCCCTCCTTTATACATCTGTTAGATGCCAATTGTATCATAAGCCACTTTCTATTCTCTAGGAGCACATCTTTTCCTGGAAGATCTCATACTTTACCATATACATGTCCATTATTTATAAGTCAATATTTCTACCACAAACTTTTTTCCTAACATAGATCAGCTTGGACTTGTGAATGCCACTGCCTTCTGAATAGTCAGTTGGCATGTTACAGGCCCCTGAGCCTGAATATTTACAGAATGAAACTCTTCATCTTGAGTCTCTAAATCTATTTTTACTCTTGTGACCAATTAAACGAGCACCAACCCAGTCTCCCATGTCAGAACTCAAGGTAGATTTAATATTTCTCAAATCAATATGTCTTCAGTTCTTGTCTATTATAACTCCACACTACCTCTTAAAGTTGTCCATTTATCTATCCCATACATAGTTTCTTCCAGAGTACTGGTCACCATCATCTCTTTTCTGTCTCCTTAATAATAATGTTGAGTTCTCAGATTAAGCTCCATTTCTTATTCACTATGTTTCTAGTGAAAGCCCTACTGTCTCGATCTTAAACAACTACCAAACTTCTTCAGGTCTCTGTATTCTGTTTCACTTAAAGTGAAAAGTAATCATAGCCAATGAAATTGGTTTATTACAAGTGAAACATTTTGTAATGTGCCACATAAGATATACTTTATACATGGTATTTCCTTTACCTATAAAGCTGTTCCCTGTGACAAGGATTATAAGAAACTCATATAGACAAACTGCAGTGTGGTGTTTGGTTCATATTCATAGTGACTTGTCCAAAATGGAGATATGACAGGGCCAGTAGTATAAACTGTGTGATGTACCTTCCTTGGTTGGGATGTGGTGATTTAAACCATTCCTTCTATGTATTATGAGGTAAAATACATTGGGTCATAAAACTTCTTAATCGCAGGTGAGTAGGGATGTGTGCATGTTCATTTGTGTGTGTGTGTATGAAACAGAAAGAGAGAGAGAGAGAGAGAGATCTCAAATATCAGAAACCATATTCCTAGGTGAGTACTATATATGGTAGTTAAAGACTAGAAAACGAGTACAATGTAGCTCATCACTGAAGGGGACCGGGAGATAAACAGGGGCAGAGAGATTCCGAAATGAGATAGTGAAGAGTAACAGCAACAGACAAATGTGCACATATCTGGCTGCATTTGGTAGTTAGAGCTTCAGTGCTTCTGCAGGCTATTTCTACATTCCCAATACAATTTGAATTCGTGAGCTGGACTGGGAAGGGGTAGAGAAGGCACAATTATCAGCCATGGAGTTTAGCAAACAGTTCTACTCTAGCAAGCTACCTTATGCCTATGTAGAAAGGCCCAGGATGAAAAGGCTGGGAACACAAAATATGTATATGATGTTTTTCTTCTTGCACATGTAGCATATAGGTGACATTTGATCTGAGTCTTAATGGATCTGTAAGAGTTCATGAAGTCAGAAGAGGTATAGGCTCTGCACAGGCACTGGCAAGCTGAAAATCTATAAGAAGTTCATTGTTTGCTGAAATTTAAAGCTTGTGGTAGAGGTATGGATGAGGGACATTGTGAGAGGGTACATAAAGAAAGCAGACTGGGCGCGATGGCTTATGCCTATAATCCCAGCACTTTGGGAGACCGAGGTGGGTGGATCATGAGGTCAGGAGTTCAAGACCAGCCTGGCCAATATGATGAACCCCCATCTCTACTAAAAATACAAAAATTAGCCAGGCGTAGTGACACGCACTGTAGTCCCAGCTACTCAGGAGACTGAGGCAGAAGAATCGCTTGAACCTGGGAGGCGGAGGTGGCAGTGAGCCGAGATTGTACCACTGCACTCCAGCCTAGGTGACAGGGTGAGACTCCATCTTGAAAAGAAAAAAAAAAAAAAGAAAGCAGTGACTGTGAGTGGTGTGAGTGGTCAGGCCAGAGAAGAATATTCCAAAGAGTCTGGCTATCTTATCTGGGTAATTGGAAATATTTGAATGGTTTTAAGTGGAGTAGTGCATAGTTTTGAAAAACTGTGGTGGCAGAGACAGCAGAAATTAGGAACCTGTGGAAACTGGAAAATGATTCAGTGTCAGTTTCAACCATGTAATTGCATATGTGTGTCTGTGAAAGGGTTGTCTAGCTGCTATAATTTTCTACAATTCTGAAGTTTTTCAATTGAGCCAGTGCAGGACTTGCATAGTACTCTTCTTAAAATGGTAATTGTATGAAAAGTCTCTAATGGGAATATAAATGTCTAAAAAGATTTGCTTAGTCCCAGTTTAGATATTTTTTGGGCAGACCCCAAATAGAACCCTGCTCCAATGCTTTCTTTTCTTTTTTCTTTCGTGACACTAGAATCCTTTTACTAACACAGTAGACTATCAGAGCTGGCATTGTCTTTAAACATTATTTAGCTCAAATTCTCGATTTCATACAAGAAAATACTAACCCTTATGAAGGGGGACAAATCTAAGAGATAATATTTGCCCTGGTCTTCCGATTTCAAGAGAAGGGCTATAACATAGTCCCTCCTTATTGTAGATATGCTGCTTTCAAGAATGCTTTCAGTGTATGGTATGCAGAAACGAGCATATCCACTTTGACACCACCATCTCTCTTATGACCTATGGCCCTGCCTAGTATCTTACGTCTTCATTCGCTTTATTGATCTCACGTTTCCTTTCACCCTCAACAAAGCAAACAATATGAGTTTCAAACTGAGCTCAAGATAGCATTAGAAATGCTTGGTTCGTTGTTAATTTATACGCCTGCCTCCTAACCTATCCACATCCTCTCCCATTACTGTAACAAAGAGTTATGGGCTAAATGGTGTCCCCCAAATTAATATGTTAAAGCCCTGACCTCCAGTACCTCAGAATGTAACTGTGTTTGGAGATAGAATCTCTAACAAGGTAATTAGGATTAATTAAATAAGGCCATTAGAATGTGGTTTAATTCAGTATGACTGGTGTCCTTACAAGAAAAAGGGATTAGGACACAGACATACAGAGTGATGAGCATGTGAAGACTCAGCAAGAAGATTGCTATCTTTAAGTCATGGAAAGAGACTTCAGAAGAAACCAAACCTGCTGATACCTTGATCTTGACTTCTATCCCCCAGAATTGTGAGAAAATTAATTTGTGTTGTTTAAGCCAAACCATCTGTGATATTTTGCAATGGCAGTCCCAGCAGACCAATATATAAACCATTGCATAGCAAGCAGTAGGTAGGAGTGTTATGACCACTGAGATTGTCAAACAACACTTGCCCTTAATTCAGAGACTTGTCCTCCTTAAATTGTTTTGTATTTTAGTTTATAATTTAACTGTTTTTGACATATAAAACATGAAGTGTGCAATGAAAATGCCACCAAATGAACCTGGTTCGTGGATCTCCACATTAAGTATTGCTTGATCCACCCTGTCACAGTATCCTCCTTTTGGAGCTTATTAGGAATAGCAGCTACAATTCATCCTGCCCTGGTAGCATTGATAACAGGCCTGATGCTAATCTCACTTCATACACTATTTTATCCAATACTTATAACAGTTCTGTGAGCTAAAGATCATATGCTTCTCAGCTTGCAGATGAGGAAACTAGAGCTCCAAAAGATTACATAATTTTCACAAGGTGACCCAGATAGCAAATGACAAATCCAGGGCTCAATACCAGGTCTTTTGGATGCCAAGAGTAGGCTTTTACCACTCTTCTGCCTCAATATAAGAATTCTCATTTTCCTACTCACAGATTCACAGGGATAGCCATTAGCTGCTCCTGTGCTGTTCCAACAAATAGACTCTATCCATTTCTCAGGTCCACTTCTTATGGCTGAAATGATTATTTTGCCTACTATAAAGAATACGCTGTGCAGCTGGAGAAATTTCCATCCAGATGCTGGTGTGTCAAAGTGAATTGTTATTACAATAAAAAGTTGCTGTTCATATTTGTTCCTATTTGCATATGTACAGAAGACACAGTTGTTCAGCCAAATCAAGCCTGGTTTGCAAAATGCAGCCCAGGATTCACAAAGCAGTTCTGAAAAAAAGCCCTTCTGTGGCCTCTTACTGAGAAAACTGCGTAAAATATGCAATGCTCTTGGATTTGTCACTGAACAGTTTTATACCTTTTATCTGCAATCAACTTTCCTTTGCTCCTTTTCTCCCTCCCTTCTTTCTTGAAATAAACCCTGAGAATCTACTCTGTGCCAGGCACTAGAGAAACAAAGAACAAAAAGGAACAGTCTTTTCCCAAAAGGAACTCAAATTCTAAGATCAAAAGAGTCCACTCCAGAAACAGGATTTTCTCAGAAATAAAACTACAGAACAAAGAAGTATACTTGAGGTAGCTGCTTGTGTTGTACAGCTCCTTTCTTTGTTTGTATATTTTTGGTGCACTTATTGTACTTGTGAACTGGAGTTTGATTGTTTTTAAGTCTCATTACTTGGTAGTCTGAATTCTAGAAACTAGAATGAGATCTAACACAAAATAACTACCAACTGAATGTCTACATGTAATTGCCACTGTCAGCATTGCTAGTTAATATTTGGGAGGAGTTGCAAGGTATTTATTTAGAATCCACAACATGCTTTTTAAGGGCTGTGCAGAGGATGAACAAAGGAGTTTTCTCCTCAGTCGGGGTTTCTTAATATAGTCTTTCCCTTTCCCCATCCTCCTTTTATAAACTGGTTATGGTTTGTATTATTTTGTTATGCTGGGAGACTGTACTTGGGTTTTAACGTTAACCCTCTTCACACATGGGCATTGTTAAAATTCAAGTAACATTCATGTTATAACATAGCATTTGGTTAGGTCTTGTGTTTCATTACATTCGGTAAAGGGACTCTCAAAATTATAATAAGAACGTGCAATAATGGTAATATTGTCCTCATTTTGCTCATAGGGTAAAATTAGATTGAGTAAGGCTCTGTGCTTCCTACTCCACGTCTTCCCCTTCCTCTCTCTAGAACATCAATGTAAGGGCATTGCATTTTGTTGCTCAAGTCAGGGAGGAAGAGTTTCAGTAATGCCAACACAGGTCTGTGCTTTTCCTTGTTCATGCATTATCTCATTATCCCCGCTAGCTAAGAATTACTATTTCTGTTTTACAGATGAAGAAAAGAAAGCAAAGAGAGAACAGGTAATACATCTGATGTAGTCTGGATATTTGTCCCTGCCTACATTTCATGTTGAATTGTAATCCCCGGTGCTGGAGGTGGGGCCCGAATGGAGGTGTTTGGCTCATGGCTTGGTGTTGTCCGTGTGATAGTGAGCTCTCATGAGATCTGGTCATTTAAAAGCGTGTGGCACTTCCCTCACCCTACTCTCTCTTGCTTACTCCTGCTTTCGCCATGTGATATGTAAGTTCCTGCTTCACCTTCTGCCATGAGTACAAGCTTCCTGAGGCTTCACTAGAAGCGATGTTTCTGGTACAATCTGTAGCACAATAAGTCGATTAAACCTCTTTCCTTTATAAATTGCCCAGTCTGAGGTCTTCTTTTATAGTAATGCAAAAATAGACTAATATAAAACCCAATGGTATTTAGTAGAGACGAAGTTTCACCCTGTTAGCCAGGATGGTCTCGATCTCCTGACCTCATGATCCGCCCTCCTCGGCCTCCCAAAGTGCTGGAATTACAGGCGTGAGCCACCACACCGGGCCCCAGATGTCTATCTTTAAGCCATAATTATCCCCTAAACTTCAGACACTTATGTTCAGCTGTCCACTCATTTGTCCACTTGGATAACCAATAGATATCTCAGATGTGAAATGTCCAGAGTGAAGTTTTTGATTTTCTTTTGAAAATCTGCTTTATCCACAAACTCCTTCAATTCAATTAATATTAACTTTATTCTGTGTACTTGTACCAAAATCATCAAAATCTATCTATCTTTCTTCTCATACATCCCACATATAATGCCAGCAAAATCTTGCTAGTTCTAACTTTTTAAAAAAATGTAGAATTACACTACTTCTTACCCCTTCTGTAGCTACACATCTCTAGGCTAAGCCACCATTGTTATTTCTCTGGATGACCCCAATGGGCTTCTAACTTATGTCCTTGCTTCCACCATTTACCCATCTTTAGTTTACCTAACAGAGCAACCCAGACAGAGTGATTTGGCTATAATGTAATCCAGGCTATATCATTTCTTTGCTCAAAACCCCTCAATGGTTCCTCATTTTTTGAGAGCAAAATCCAATATTCTTACAGTGTTCCACAAAGCCCTATAAAATAATCTTCCATCTGCACCCCATTACTTCCTTCAGCTTATTACCTTCTTCTTTCATCTTCTTCTGCTCTGCTCCAGGCAAATTGCTTTTCTTACTGTTTCTCAAGTATGCTGGCCATTACATAACCTGATAGCCTTTCCACTTGCTGTTTTCTCTATCTGAAATAGTCCTCCTCCAAGTATGTGCCAGAGTTACTATGTCACCTTGCGGATAAAGTTTTTGTTCAAATGCTACTTGTCCATGAAGCCTACTTAACCATCCTGTTAAAAACTATACTTTATTTTCCTGTACTCATGATCTTGCTTAACTTGCTCTATTTTTTCCTCTATAGCATTTATTTTCCTCTAATGAGCTATAAGATTTACTTATGCAATATGCTTGTTTATTGTGTCTGTTCCATTGGAACTTATTTCTACATAGGCTGGAAATGTTATCTGTTTTATTCAGTGGTATGTTCCAAGCTTCTAAAATAATCTTCTGATGCATAGTTAGTATTTAGTAGTTAGTTTTTGAATGAATTGATAAATGAATAGAGGAATGAAATAGTAAATCTGGAATTTTAAAGGAGTCAGTGTGTCTCAGAGGCCTGGAATTTACCTTCTCTAGCAGTAAACATGCTGTATCTTGATTAAACATTGATGCGCTTGTTCAGTTCTACCCATCTCAGGACCCAATTCCAGAGCTATTTCTTTAGCTCTTATTGCTGAACTTCTGTTTTTGACAGCTATTTATCATATCATCATATGCTAATGAGCATCAATAATTGTCAGAACATTTATTAGGTGTGTGCTCCAGTTCTGTGTTGTATTGTTCTAGCCCAAAGCTCTTTTTACTTACTTCTCACATGACCCAGAGAAAATCTTTTCCCTTCTTGAGACCTCAGTTTGCTCATCTATAAAATGAAAACTTTCAACTAGGTGTCTTCTAAGGAATTTTTCTTTCTGGAAATTTGAGTTTACGCCACCACAGCGCCACGCCCATAATTCATATAATGGAAGGAACACAAGTTTTGCAGTCAGAGACATACAAATTTGATTCTAGGCTTCAATACATTTTAAAAGGCCAGTTCAACTTTCTGTACCTCAGATAATTTATCATAAAATATGGATGATCACCTTCTCTATGTCACAACTTTCAGGGCTATTGTGAGCATAAAATTACAGAAAATATTTTGAAATAAATAGCACAGTGTGGGACACACTAGTAATTCAGCACGTGTTATTTTGTGTATAAATCCAGTAAATCATTTTTCACATTTATGTGAGCTTGTAAAATGTGGGCTAAGGGTAAGGCTACAATTTGGGGACCACACAACACAGCAGAATGACTGGGAACAGGATAGGGCCTGTTATTACGTTGGCATAGGACCCAATCAGCTAGACTGGTGCGAACAGACTGCACCAAAGCATCACTCGCACTTTATATATTCAGCTGCTGCACCACTGTCATACTTATGTTTGAAAGAGGATGCCGTCTTAAATGTTTTAAATGTTCTGCAAAAAACAATGCCCAGAGACAAATACATATCTGCTTTTAGTTTCTCAGTGTTTCATGCATTTTTCCCTCATCCACAAAATGGAAATGCTTCCCAATAAATGACTACCGTGCTTTCTTTGCATTACTCACAACTTTACAGTCTAGTGTTGTGACCACAGCAGGAGGGAAGATAGACTTAACTATTGGTATTTATAATTCTAGCTTACAGAATGCTGTAGCTTACAGAATGCTTTATACCTACTTTATACATGGGAGATGAAATAATCGCCATATCACAGATGAGGAAAGCTCAGATCATTAAGATATAGTGACTTAGTGAATGTAACTTAGCTAGCAAGGGCAGAAGTGTGATCTAATCGCGTCTCTTGCATTTAAAGCTATTCCTTAGCGATGGAGTCAATCTGCCTCCGTAATACAGAGATCTAATCATGTCCTTTCCCTAAAGTCTGCTGTTGTTAGTTATTAGGGCAATGTCTGTCATTAGTAGGTGCTAATAAATGTTGGTAGTACATTGGGAACCCCTACATTAGCTCTTTGCTGTCACCTGGACTGTCTGCAGCCACTTACTGAGAGTCCTCTTTAGCCAATGCCCTCCCTGAATGCAAACTGTATCTGGGAGTCCACTTAGACATACAACAGGTGTCAGCAAAACAGGTTCTGTGCGTAAGTGAATAAGACCAACTGCCTTCAATACCTCTCGTAAGCATAGGCGTAAGCGCTATTTTTCTTTCTTTCTGTTTTTCTTTAGGAGTTGGCAACATTTTTTTTTTATTATACTTTCAGTTCTGGGATACATGTGCAGAATGTGCAGGTCTGTTACATAGGTATACACGTGCCACAGTGGTTTGCTGCACTCATCAACCCGTCATCTACATTAGGTATTTCTCCTAATGTTATCCCTGCCCTAGCCCCCCACTCGCCGACAGGCCCCGGTGTGTGATGTTCCCCTCCCTGTGTCCATGTGTTCTCATCATTCACCTCCCACTTATAAGTGAGAATGTGCACTATTTCTCTAGGCTAGTAAACAGCTTTAAAACCAGAGAAAAATAAGAAACAGAAATAGAAGGAAAAATTAAGATAGATATCCAAAAAGAGGACCAAACTTAAGAGTTAGAAGATGTAAGTTCCTTTCTTGGCTTCACCATTTATGGGCCCTGTGGTTTGGACAAATTATCTAATATCTGAAGTTTAGATTTTCATTTTGAAAATGCAGTTTTTATCAGTCATGGTTCTCCAGAGGAACTGCAATAGATACACACACACACACACACACACACATCTTATGAGATTTATTGCAAGAAATTGGTTTATGCAATTGTATTGGCTGGTAAGTATGATATCCAAAGAGCAAGCCAGCAGGTTGGAACCTTTGGAGCAGAAGTCAATGCTGCAGTCAATCTTCAGGCAGAATTTCTTTTTTATCAGGGAAGCCTCAGTTTTTACTCATAAGGCATTTCAACTGATTCGATGAAGCCCAACTACCTCATTGAGATAATCGCCTTTACTTAAAGTCCATCAGTTATAAATAGTAACCACATGTAAAACATACCTTCATAGCAACACCTAAATTACAGTTTGATCGAATAACTGGGTTCTATTACTTAGCCAAGTTGACACATAAAACTAATAACTACAGGATGATGATGATGATGTTATGATGATAATGATGAAAAACATCTTTCAAAATTATGAAAATCAGATTCCAACACCCATTTTTTAAGTTCTGGGGTACATGTGCAGAACATGCAGGTTTGTTACATAGGTAGACACGTGCCATGGTGGTTTGCTGCATCTATCAACCCATCATCTACATTAGGTATTTGTCCTAATGCTTTCCATCCTCTAGTTCCCCAACCCCCAACAGGCCCTGGTGTATGATGTTCCCCTCCCTGGGTCCATGTGTTCTCATTGTTTGACTCCCACTTATGAGTAAGAACATGCGGTGTCAAATACCCATTTTAAGCACCTAACACACTTTCTAGCATAAAGTACAAGCTCAATAAGGATTATTTGCATACGAATAGAAATAAAAGTATGGGAGTGAGGAGCTATTTATTTATGTTGTACCTCTGTGGTTTTTTTTTTCCTCTTTTATCCTTCTAACTTTATTTGATTCTAGCGTATGGTCATTTACCTATTCTCATAAATCTAAAGGTGAACCGACTTAGGATAAGGGTATAGTTCCCAAGAGTGATTTTTAGATAGACATATTATGCTTGAGAGAGAGGTCCATAATTCCTCTATAGAGATAACACTTCTCACTCCTTAAAATCTACTGCCTGAAATTCTAACATATTCTTATATGTCCCATTATGACATCTGAGTTTTTGTTTTCCTATAAGCCACAAAAGTTTATTCCTGTTGAAAGAAGAAATCCTTCCAGATTTTTGAGGCTGTAAAGGTTATTACATATGCAGAAAAGACACATTTTCTTGTTATTTCTCAATGAGTATCCATATAGACTTTTTTGGTAAAGTAGAAAAGGCCTTGGCCTTTGGGTGTGGCAAAGTGAGTTTTCATCCTGGTTCTGGTACTTACTAGCTATATGACCTTGGGCAGCACAACTAACCACTGAATCCAGTTTCCCTATCCATTGTACTATAAAACCAGCCTTGACCATCCTGCAGATTTTGGGGTTTTTTAAAAGAGATAATCCATTTTTAAAAACTACCTAATATGCTGCCGTGCTTACTGAAGATGCCCAATAAATGTTCATTGTTTCAGAATCTAAATACAACGCGGACCTTGAATCAGAACTTCATCTAGATAATACAAAATGAAATTAACAACAAACCAAACATTATTTTCTAGAAATCTTTCATGTGCTAGAAATCCTTCCATTTTTCATTGGCATTTGTGCTAGAATTCTTGAGATCTATCTTGTACAGATAGTAACATTCTCCTGATTTTTTTTTTGTTGTTGTTGTTGTTGTTGGATAAAGGGATCTGGACACTTTTCGCAGAGCTAGTATGATAAGGTTAATCAGAGCTTGGATATAGACCAGCATATAGAACATTGGATGAGCACTATCAAGCCACATGAGCAATGAGTAATCAAGCTCAACTTGCCAGTAAAAGATGAGGCAACAGGAAGCAGGGTTAGAAATATAGGCAGTTAGACTTCTATTGCTAAGGCAGAATCAAATTACCTTTCGAAGCATAGGAATCAGACTGCAAGAGCAAGAAGAAAAACATAAGAAAATAAAGGGCCAACCTGCCATACGGAACAGGAGAAAAGCCGAGATCAGAAACACAGCCCCCACAGTGATACCTGCCTCCCCCTTGCCCCGATGCTGGGCTGCAGTTGAAGCTGATGAATGCCCCGTTTGCATGCTTCACCATGGGTCTTAATAAATATCTTGCTTCTCAAGGTAAACAAAGAGGCCTTTTTTTGTTTTAAATTAATGATTGGTAGAAAGAACATTCATATGCTATAGTAAGCATTAATTAGGGGAGACATAAAATTTGTGTTTGAGTTGATACTAAGGAAAATTAAAATGACATGTTTTCAATATTTTATAATATCTTGAAAATGACATGTTTTCAATATTTTATAATATCTTGAAAATGACATGTTTTCAATATTTTAATAATAATATGTTCTTTAGTGCTCATTTGTACTGTGAAAGTAAAGTGTTGCCATCTCAAAATTTATAGAAATCCTTTCAAATTGTATTTCATTTTTCTTAACCACTAGATGTGTACAACAACAGTATTTTTCACTCCTTTACTTTTCATTTGGGATTTTTCCAGATAATCCTCTTGAGAAGCAAAGCTTGATACAGTTAAATGTAAAAGGCAATTACATAGAGAGTAGAGATGATTGAGCAAAGAGGTAATACACAATAATCTAGGCACCATTGTTTATTATTGTCGATTTGTATCCTTCCTGACAATGATGACATATTCTGACTTAATCCACATTCACTGAGCAGCAAAGCAGAAGAAATCATAACTCTGGTCCAAGATTTCATTAAATAATAAACCAGAGAGAAGCAGAGGTTTACTTAGAAGTATTTTTTTCAATCACTATTCATAGCACATCATCCCAAGTTAACAAGTGGATCTGATGTAAATCTCTATTTTTCAGGACAAAATAAAGCTATCAGATATTAGACATTGCACAAACTAACATAAAATTTGGTCTAATAATGAAATGTTAAGTTGCGTATATGCTCACTGACATAAATAATGTGCAGTATTGCACAAAAGATCGTATCATCCTATGAACACACTCACTATATACAAAAAGCTCTGTGATGTATCTTTTAAATATAATTATTCGACAAGGCTCCAAAGCACTAAATTTTTTGTCAAGTGCTGTGTTTGAATCATATCTTCCCTATCCAGGTTAGCTTTTCAGTCCGTTTAAGCCTCAGGGTTCACATCTATAAAATGGAAATTGAAATAAATGTCTTGCTTGCCATCTTTGTTCAAGTAAAAGAATGCATGAAAAACATATTTGTAAGTGGCATAGTGCTGCAAAAATGTATTATTACCTGTAGTAATTATTTTATTCATTCATCTTTCTGACTCCTATGTTCCATATAAATTCTAAAAAAATTGTATGAATAAAAACAAAAATGTAATAACTATAACTTTTCCATCAATTTTTTGCATGCTCAAATTTGTGATTATAATATTATAACAAACACATACAAACTTATGCATCTAAGTTGGCCCCTCAAATTAGTTGCCATTGAGTTTGTATTTAAATTGACATTTATTGGCACCTACTAATTATAAGGCATTTGCTAGGTATTTTACAAATGTTATTTCAATTAATCCTTACACAGTTACACATGGGTATCATTAACCGTATTTTTCATGGAAGAAATTGGAGGATATAAGGGGTATCATTCAAGGTCATAGCAGAGTTTTCTGTTATAGCTGTTAACACTTCTTAAACTGGAGGGAACTCTTTGCATAGGCAAAACCTAAGGAAGGGGTAGGAAGGTCTACTCTGTGACACGTGTGTCAAGACCCAAGAAAGAGTATTCTAGGTTTGGGAGATAAAAAGGAAAATGGACTGCAAAAATAAGAGGCTACATTTTGATTCAAATTTAGAAAACGAATTGGATAATAAAGGTTCAGTGAGATACTAAAATGAATGGCCTTAAAAGGCAGAAGAATTTGAGCTTAGTCTAGTGGACATAGTAAGTGATTGAGTAAGGTAATACCTTGATGAGACCAGTAATTTAGGAAGATAGGCCTGACAGTGATTTCCAGAATTTTGCACAAATTTGAAAATCTAGATACAGGAACTGAGAATTAATATAATGCCTCAAATTTGCACACAAAATTTAAGTTTCTTTAAATAACATCTTAGTGTGCAATGTTTTAAACAGATATACTGATTCTACTGTATTTGAGAAACATATCATTACTTTATGTGAACACCGGTGTGTTTGATAAACTTAACCTGTCAGATGCCAACCAGATTTGGGGCTATATTTATTCATGACTACTTTTGCATTTTCCATTTTGGAATTAACTTTACATTAGATTTACCAGATAAATTGGGACAAGGGAAAATACATGTTAAATAAGTGAAGAAAATATGTATGACCTTGTTTGCTTCTTTGTGTCTGTGTAGAGGTCATTTCTAATCCAAGGTTTACCATTTCTTTCTTAAAATATAAGAAGTTCAATTGGGGCACCAATGTAATGGTAAACTAAGCATTAACATTTATAATTTAGCATATGGTGTTCTGCAATTTCAAAATATCAATAAAATGCTAATTTAAAGCTGGCCTCCTGTTTGGACTGATTTTTATTTTGGACAGTCCTACTTTTGCCTTTCATGTTTCACCAACTCATATTTCAAATGTGTGATAGTTACTGTTAGTAATTTGCATTATATTGGATGACATGTTTATCTGCGTAGTATTTGTGAAAAAGTGGAATATCAAACTTAAAATATCAATTTTAAAGGAGATATTTTGACTGAAATTCTCATGGTGAAGAACTGGGTCACATGTCTGCTCATCCAGTGTTCCATAGAAAGGATTGAATACATGCATATAGGCATGCTTACATCAGATTGCTAGACAAGAATGGATCTTATACCTTGAAACACAGAAACAGATGACTCCGAATGGGTTAAGAGTAAAGGCATTTTAATTGAAATCAAAATGACTATCTAAGTAGGAAGAAAATGCTGAAGAAAGTATGTCAATGATCATTGTTTGCTTCTGTATGTAGCGGGGCATGTGATGCTGGGTAAAGGGTGGAGAAAAAGGAAGAGAGAAACAAAAATTTTGAAAAAGTGTTCATGACACAGACAGCATGTATATGATCTCAAGTATGTTAATTTGTTGATGTTTTGTGTGTGTGTTTGTACGTATGCATGTGCATGTGAGCGGGACTGAAGAGATATATAAGATGCTGGTCCCTCAAATGTTAATATCTGGTTATCTTGCAGTAGAGGGATTCTAGCTGTTTTAATCTTTTTATAATCTATATATTTTAACTTTTTACAGTGAGCATGCATTAATATAATAATGACAAAATAAATATCTGTGTGGAAAGATGACAAGAAAGTAGATAAGAGCAGAATAATGGGGAAATTTGAGCATAAATCCATGCGTGTGTGCACGCACACACACGTGCGTGCACGCAGGGACACACACACACACACACACACACCCCAAAACTAGAGAACTGGCCAGGCTGGTGGCTCATACCTGTAATCCCAGCACTTTGGGAGGCTGAGGCAGGTTGATCACTTGAGTCCAGGAGTTAGAGACCAGCCTGACCAACATGGTGAAACCCCGTCTTCACTTAAAATACAAAAATTAGCTGGGCATAGTGGTGTGGGCCTGTAGTCCCAGCTCCTTGGGAGGCTGAGGCACAAGAATCACTTGAACCCAGGAGGCGGAGGGTGCAGTGAGCCGAGATCACGCTACTGCACTCCAGGTTCAGTGACAGAGCAGAGACTCTATCTCAAAAAAAAAAAAAAAAGAAAAGAAAAGAAAAGAAAAAAAAAGCACACAAGCAAAACCTAGGGAAATTTGGAATAGAAAACCATAACCAACAGGTATGAATCATGAAGAAATTATTAGAGTAATTAATTAACAACATATGGAAAAACTGAGTCAATCTGGCCTCATATCTTTATTTGTTTGCTCTGATTGATAGTGGCATTTGCATTCAGGAAATAGTTCAAAAAGATGAAAAATTGGTATCATATTGAAAATGGTTTTGAGCGTAAGTGTTGACACTAGGGAGAAGCAGAGAGCAGTCCTGTATAATGCCAGTCCTTTCAAGTAGGGGGCTGAGGGAAGAGAAAAATGAAACCTAATTCTAGGGTTACCAACTATCTCAGTTTGCCCAGAATGTCCAGTGATAAAAGCGGGAAAGTAGCGGGCAAATCAAGATAAGTTGATCATCTTAGCTGATTCTTTTTTGTTTGGTTGGTTTTTATTTTCTGTTTTTTAATAAACTTTACTTTTTAGAGCAGTTTTAGGTTCAAGCAAAATTGAGCAGAAGACAAAAGAGATTTCCCATACACCTCCTCCCCCTACAGATGCACAGCTTCCCCATTTATCAACATTTCCTACCAGACTAGTAGATTTGTTATGACTGATGAACCTACACTGACACGTTGTAGTCACCCAAATTTCATGGTTTACATGTCTGCAGCTTAACAGTTCAGTTTCCTGAAGACAGGATAATATCTTAGGAAACTTTCAAAGTAAGCAGTTGGACAGGAGAAATATGAAAGTTTCTAGGTAATCATGATCGTCAGAAGAAATGGAAAGCTCTTACATTTGAGGGGAAAATATACCTAAACACTCATGGCCCGTCACTAGTTCTGCCCCTCTCCCACAATTATCAAAGACAGAACTTGATATTCTAGATTATTTTAATATGAGAACTTGTGGGGTATGGGGAGAACATGAGAAATTTTTTTTTGTAATTCGTGAAAGGGAGTTTTTGATATAGATTCACTACAGAAATTGATATAAATATGAAGATTAAAAAAAGCAACCAATATACTAGACATAAGATGTAAACTTTAAGAACAGATCAGAGAGATATTAATTGAATATAGAAACAAAACGAATTTAACCAAAAAATAGGACAGGAGAGAGAAAAAAAAGCAAAACAAGAAAGCATGTTTTTAATAGAAACATATAAGACATATCTAGATAAAAAAGGTAAAAAAAAAATAGTTTGAAGGAAACATCTGAAGGAAAAAGAGAATAACTAGGCACATGGTAACAAAAAGAATACAGGCTCAGCAATGTTATAAAGAGATAAAGGGAAATTAAAGGTGAAAAGCATTAAATGGAACAAAGAGGAATATTTTATATTCTAAAACTCTACAGTTATTTAAAAGTATTACTCTAATGAACATTTATTCATCCAGCAACAGAAATTAAAATATAACAAAATGTGTTACAAAAAGAATGCAAAATATGTAAATGTATAATCATAATGGGATATTTTAAAGTGCCACACTAGAAATTAATAAATTGCATGGGCAAAAACTGAAGAATTACAAAACTTTTCCCAAAATACATTTGACCCTAATTGTGGTCAAATTTTTTTGGCCACAATCGTGGTCAAAATTGTGGATGAGTTTTTTCAAATTTATCTTCTTGCTAAAATTAATTTGTAACCCCAAGATTGACACTTGCAATGCTTTTTGCAGTTATTCACAGACATGGAAAGACCTGTGAAAAATTTGGATTGCCTGATGTGCACATTTGCAGCTGAGGTCAAAACGAATCCTTGTTTTCTGTTTCATACTGTAAATAAATGGCCTTTGTAATTTACATGTAGTGCAAAAAATGCTTTTTTTTGCATTCTCGTGTCTTTTGTTGGTTATTTCATTTTTAAAATGCCCTCCCAAACATAGTACTAAAGTGCTGTCTAGTATTTCTAGGCACAAAAAGGCAATGATGTGCCTTTTTAAGAAAATGCCTGGCCGGGCGCTGTGGCTCACACCTGTAATCCCAGCACTTGGGGAGGCCGAGGCGCGGGGATCACGAGGTCAGGAGATTGAGACCATCCTGGCTAACATGGTGAAACCCTGTCTCCACTAAAAATACAAAAAATTAGCCGGGTGTGGTGGCGGGCACCTGTAGTCCCAGCTACTCCGGAGGCTGAGGCAGGAGAATGGCGGGAACCCTGAAGGCGGAGCTTGCAGTGAGCCGAGATCGCGCCACTGCAGTCCCGCCTGGGCGACACAGTGAGACTCCGTCTCAAAAAAAAAAAGCCTATGTTAGATAAGCTTCCTTCTAACATGCATTATAGTTCTATTGGCTATTAGTTTAATGTTAATAAATCAACACTATATATTAAATTACGTGTTTTTAAACAGAAACCCACATAAAGCAAAGTTATCTTATGTTTGATCAGGTGATGAAAGTATTGTGACCAAAGACCTTACAGGTACTGTTAAAAGAAAATTTTTAGAGGAGTTAAATTTAGCAGAAGAACCTAGAGAGGTTCAGAGAATTCCACCCAGCAATATGAGCAGGCAATTTTTATAGAAAGGAAGAAGTGAGGTACATAAACAACTTGATTGGTTACAGCTTGGTGTTTGTCTTATTTGGGCATGGTGTGATAAGGCATTTGCATGATATCAACATGGTCTGATCAGTTGGTAGTGTGATTGTCTGAGACTCAGCTATGTGTCATAAGAATGTACTCTTAAATCACAGTTTGTTGACATACTAAGTTAGGTTGCAGTTTGCTACTTAGAAACTCAAAGTACAGAGGCAGCCTCAGGCCAAATGCACTTTAATTTAACAGTATGTAACTTTGTATTTCCCCTAGGAGCAATGGTTCAGTATCATTAATTCAGTGTTTGCAATGACATTATAGAATATAACTATCATGACTAGGAGAATGGACTGTATATGGGTATGTGGAAATTTGTACCATGTAGTGAAACAATACGTACTATTTTCAGAAACCAACAGAATAACACCAAAAATTTTCAGATAGTAAGTCATGAAAGAAATTCCATGTATTTAAACAGTCAGAAGTCATGTGTTCAATCTCTTGCTAAAATGCAACAAAATTAGAAATTGCTAATTAAAGGGCAACTCTTCAAATTATACACTGTTTTTTAAAAAAATTTTCTGATGACATTAACCACCCACTAGAGCAACTAAAATTATAAAGACTGACAGCACAAAATGTCAAGGATTTGGATTAACTGAAACTCTCACATATTTCTGAAAGGAGTGTAAAATTAGCCGGGTGTGTACAATCACACTGGAAAATGTTTTAGCAAATTCTTGTAATTTCTAAAATAATCATAATAATTAACTGGAAAATGGAGAGGAGTGAAGGTAGGTAGTATATTGTTTGCTTTGCTTTGGATGTGTTTAAAATTTGTTGTAAAAAATGTAAAAAGTACTCTTTTCAGTATTGTTTGCTTAAAGAAAATATCAAAACTGAAAGTACAGACTATTTGGAAATGAACAATCCTCTCATCAAAACCTAGAAATCATTCTGTTCTCCACGACATGTCTCATTCCCCATATCCAAGTGGCCAACAAGCTTTGTCAATTCAGTTTTCTTAATAATTCTCAAGTTGGTCCTCTTTTTTATTCAAACTATTACTTACCTCGTCTTAGACTTCATCTTTGCTCATCTGTGTTATTAGAATAACTTTCTAACCTAATTCCTTGTCTTCAGTTTGGTTTTCTATTCCAGACTGATCTTTCTAATATACAGATCTGACCATGTTACTATACAGTTTACATACTTCCAAATGCTTCTCTTTTTCTACAAAGTAAACACCAAGCTCATTATCCTTTCTAATTATCCATATTTCAGTGATAACAAATAGCAATCTGCATAGTAAAAATGGTGGTATTTTTCAGCAGATAAATGGAGCAGATGAATGTCTAATGATGATTGCAGGATTTTTCATATACCAAAAAATTCCCTAAATCCTGAAAAAATGCTTTTAATTTTTAATTTTAAAATCTAATTTTAAAATATATTTCATATAGTACAAGACACTAAATATCTTACAGGAAACCAACTTGTTAACCCTTTTTTCTACACTTGGAAAAAATCTGTTCATATTTTTTCATTACATTTAAAATGTAATACCCATCAATGAAAAAGACTCAGTTTTAAAACCTTCACTACTAGAATAGTAAATAATATACCGAATATCATTGCCACAACTGCTACTGCAGTATATTTTATATTATTCTTGCCTCTTGTGTCGTTTACTTCAGATTCAAAGTTTCATGCTTCAACATCCTTTTGGCTAAGCTTAGATCGTGTGTTGTACCAGGAATAAGAGATAATATCTGATCTAAGCTTCTCACACCATGACTGATTTCCTAAACATAGAAGTTTCAAATGATGGAAAAGCGAAATAAAATAAAGACCAATATCAGGTCATGTCTTACCTCTTCTGATAATCACTGGAACCACAATAGATATATATTGTGATTCTCCCCATGTTTAGATGAAGAAACTGAAGTGTAAAAAGGTTAAGTAATTGCCCTAGATTATGCAATTATTATATGGCAGGCCTTTTATTTGAACCTAAGCAGTCTTACTCTGGAGAGCAGCCATGGTATATATTTACAGCAAAATAGTAGCAATGTCCATATATATAGTGCTTCGAACATTTTCTTGATGTTCAGATAGACTATGCTTATTTATTGAAATCAGTAATTACTTTTAAGAATGTGTATTTAATCTGTGTATAAAGTATTTGGCATTTCTAGAAATCAAAGTGAAAGTTAAAATGAGTTAAAAAAAAATTCCCTTGGGATCTCAGAAGTTGATTCCTGGAGAAATGTACAAATGCAAAATTCAATCATTGGAATAATAAAGGCTTCAATGTTGTAGGATATTTTTAACGAAATCAATGTTTTATTTGCTGATAATAATATATGAGGACAAACGTGATACTGCAGTAAAAGAACAGTTGCCAATTCAGATGAGATAACCACAAATAATTTCAAAAGCTATCTTAATTAAAGAGATTGTGTTAAGTTTCATCTGTATTGAGGAGAAAACTGGGACATATTTAAACAAGGTTATAAAAATCAAGCCTTAGAAAATCAGAATTAATTTAAATAAAATGTATGGTCATGTGGTGATGGCATAGTTAATGTGAGTAGAAGATGTAACTGATTTGTAGTGAAGTTTAAAGAAGAAACACCGAGAGCGTTGTAAACACATTGCAAGCATATTCTATTTGGATTTAACTGTGATAAGATCCTTGTAGGGAAAGAACTAGACCTAAATCTCTCTCAACACTGTCAATTATTTGTATGACACTGAATATGTATCTTTGAAAATATTAGTGATATTCCAAATATGTCTAAGCAGAGTAAAGTTATAACACTAGGATGCTATGTAATTTGTTAAAAATCTGCTGAAGGTTTTATCATTGTGTATTATTTTCTGTGATGAAGTAGCTTCCTGAGATCACTGAAATTTTGGAAGGTGAATCAAGGACTACATTCAGTGTTCTGGTGGCCTGTCTATTAAGTGGCTTCCTGGTTTTCTGACATTGTTTCTCAAATTTGAATATTCATTTTTAAAAAATCACACGTCACAGGGATTCTGTATACAGAGCCTCATAGTAAAATTGTTGATGCTTTCTTTGCATCTAAAAGTAGAAGCCACACTTCACTTTTTATCATCTCAAAAACATACTAAATAGTTCAAAACTATCTGTGATAGTGGGAGGGAATTATGCAGATTAATGTTCTCTAAATTGGCACTCTCTAATAGAATTTTGCAATGATAGTAATCATTGCTGATACAGTAGCCACTAGGCACATATGGCTACTTGAGTACTTGAAATGTGGGTAATGTGACTATGGGACTGAACTTCTAATGCCATTTAATTTGAATAATTTGATTTAAATACAAATTTAAATAGCCACATGTGGTTAATGTATGTGTATTGATCAATGTGGATCTAAGACTTTAAAACAGAAAACTTTGTTTGCAGAACACAAGAAAACTTTTCCTTTAATCAAAAATAGCTTATGGCAATTAAGATATGCATTTTATCTTTTCTAGACAAAGAATAATTTTCAATTAATATGGGAGACTCGATACAACATTACTAAATTTAAACGTGCACTTTTAATAGAAAATCTTTTAGACAGGTAGAGCTTCTAAATATCCCCACCTCTCTCTCCACTAGTCCTTACAAGGCTTGGCATAGAGTAGGTACTATAAATATTTATTCAAAGGATGAATTATAAAAATAAAATGAATATCAGAAATACTACTTCAATGGAAAGAACCATTGAATCAGTGGTTAAAAATGTACTATGATTTTCATTCACATCCATATGAAGAGACCACCAGACAGGCTTTGTGTGAGCAACAAAGCTGTTTATTTCACCTGGGTGCAGGCGGGCTGAGTCTGAAAAGAGAGTCAGTGAAGGGAGATAGGGGTGGAGCCCTTTTACAGGATTTGGGTAGGTAAAGGAAAATTACAGTCAAAGGGGGGTTGTTCTCTGGTGGGCAGGGGTGGGGGTCACAAGGTGCTCAGTGGGGGAGCTTTTGAGCCAGGATGATACAGGAGAAGGAATTTCACAAGGTAATATCATCAGTTAAGGCAGAAACAGGCCATTTTCACTTCTTTTGTGGATCTTCAGTTACTTCAGGCCATCTGGATGTTTACCTGCAGGTCACTGGGGATATGATGGCTTAGCTTGGGCTAAGAGGCCTGACATTCCTGTCTTCTTATATTAATAAGAAAAATAAAATGAAATAATGGTAAAGTGTTGGGGCAGCAAAAATTTTGGGGGGTGGTATGGAGAGATAATGGGCGATGTTTCTCAGGGCTGCTTCAAGTGGAATTAGGGGTGGCGTGGGAACCTAGAGTGGGAGAGATTAAGCTGAAAGAAGATTTTGTGGTAAGGGGTGATATTGTGGGTTGTTAGAAGAAACATTTGTCATATAGAATTATTGATGATGGCCTGGATACGGTTTTGTATGAATTGAAAAACTAAACGGAATAAGAGAAGGAGTAAAACAGGTATTAAAGGACTAAGAATTGGGAGGACCCAGGCCATCTAATTAGAGAGTGCCCAAGGAGGTTCAGCATAGCCCTGCCAGCAAAGATTATTTATTTACTTTAAGAGTTAAGAGTGGCGGTTTGGGGATAGCACCAAGATATATAAGCTGTGATGGCTTGGAGAAACAGTGTAAACCAGCAGTGTAAACAAGAGCAAGGCATTTATGAGTAGTTGAAAATGGTGAATAGGCATATGACTAGAGAGAAGATAGTAGGGATGATAAGTTTTTTGGGGTGCAGTCCAAGTTGGGCTGGTATCTGGAATGAGACTGGGGCCTAATAAAAAAAGCATCCATACCGGAGCTCAAATGGGCTGTACCCTGTAGCATTCCGAGGACAGACCCAAATTCTGAGAAGGGCAAGTGGTAAAAGTATTGTCCAGTCCTTTTTAAGTTGGTGGCTGAGCTTGGTGAGGTGTGTTTTTAAAAGACCATTAGTTCACTGAATACCAAGAGCCTAAGAAACTGCTTGGATGATTTGATTAATAAAGGCTGGTCCGTTATCAGACTGTATAGAGGTGGGAAGGCCAAACCGAGGAATTATGTCTTACAGAAGGGAAGAAATGGCTGTGGTGGCCTTCTCAGACCCTGTGGGAAAGGCCTCTACCCATCCAGTGAAAGTGTCTACCCAGACCAAGAGGTATTTTAGTTTCCTGACTTAGGGCATGTGAGTAAAGTCAATTTGCCAGTCCTGGGCAGGGGCAAATCCCCAAGTTTGATGTGTAGGGAAGTGAGGGGGCCTGAGAAATTCCTGAGGAGTAGTAGAATAGCAGATGGAACACTGAGAAGTGATTTCCTTGAGGATAGATTTCCACGATGGAAAGGAAATGAGAGGTTCTAAGAGGTGGGCTAGTGGCTTGTAACCTACATGGAAGAGGTTATGAAATGACGACAGAATAGAATGGGTCTGTGAGGCTGGAAGGAGATATTTTCCTTGGTCCAAGAACCATTTGCCTTGTGTGGGAAGAGACTGATATGTGGAAGTTTCAGTGGGAGAGTAGGTGGGAGTGGCCAGATGAGAAGGAGAAAAACTGCCATGAGGGATAGAAGTTGGAACGCTAACTGCTTTTTTAGTTACCTTATCAGCATAAGCATTGTCCTGAGCAATGGGATCTGATGCCTTTTGATGGTTGCTTTTTTAGCTACCTTATCAGCATAAGTGTTGTCCTGAACAATGGGATCTGATGCCTTTTGATGGCCCTTGCAGTGAATGACTCCAGCTTCCTTTGGAAGTAAAGTGGCTTTGAGAAGAGTTTTTATTAAAGAGGCATTAATGATGGAGGACCCTTGTGTAGTAAGGAAACCTCTTTCAGCCCATATAACAGCATGGTGGTGCAGGATATGGAAGGCATATTTAGAGTCAGTATAAATATTGACGTGTAGTCCCTTTGCAAGAGTGAGGGCTCAAGTTAAGGCAATGAGTTCAGCTTGCTGAGAGGTAGTGGAGGGGGGCAGAGCGGTAGCCTCAATGATAGGTGTGGAAGATACTATAGCATAGCCTGCCTTTGCTGGTGAGTGGTGATTAGGCCTGGTGGAACTGCCATCAATAAACCAAGTGTCTTCAGGTGAGGAAGAGGAAAGAATATGGAGAAATGAAGTGAATGTCAGGTGTATCAGAGAGATACAGTCATGGGTGTCAGGAGTCGTATCAGGAATAATGTGGGAGGCCAGACTGAAGTCCAGGCCAAGGACAATGGTAATTGTGGGAGACTCAACAAACAGTGAGTATAGCTAAAGGAGCTGGGGAGCAGAAAGTATATGCATCAGGTGGGAGGAAGAAAATCAATTTTGGAAGTTATGAGAAGTGTAGAGAGTGAGTTGAGCATAGTTTGTGATTTTGAGGGCCTCTAAAAGTATTAAAGCAGTGGCAGCCACCACACACAGACATGAGGGCTAGGCTAAAACAGTAAGGTCAAGATTGTTTGGATAAAAAGGTTACAGGGCGCGGTACCAGTCCTTGTATAAGAATTCTGACTGCACAGCCCTGCACTTCGGCTGTGTATAATGAAAAGCGTTGGGATGAGTCAGGGAGTGCTAGTGTTGGGGCAGTCTCTAAAGCTGTCTTCAAGGAATGGAAAGAGGAGTGGGGAAAGGATTTAGGATCTGTGGGGTCAGCTAGATTTGCTTTTGTGAGTTTATATAATGGTTTATTCAGGATGGTAAAACTAGTATTCAAAGGCGGAAGTAGTTAACCATGCATAGAAAGGAAAGGAGTTGTTGTTTTGTAGAAGGGATTGGGGTTTGGGAGATTAGCCAGACACGATCAGCAGGGAGAGCACGTATGTTTTCATGAGAATTATGCCAAGATAGGTAACAGATGAGGAAGAAATTTGGGCTTGACTGAAGTAATGGGGGCTGTCTGTGAAGCCTTGTGGCAGTACAGCCCAGGTAATTTGCTGAGCCTGATGGGTGTCAGGGTCAGTCCACGTGAAAGTGAAGAGAGGCTGGGATGAAGGGTGCAAAGGAATGGTAAAGAAAGCGTGCTTGAGATCCAGAACAGAATAATGGGTTGTGGAGGGAGGTATTGAGGATAGGAGAATATATGGGTTTGGCACCCCGGGGTGGATAGGCAAGACAATTTGGTTGATAAGGCGCAGATCCTGAACTAACTTGTAAGACTTGTCCGGTTTTAGGACAGGTAAAATGGAAAATTTGTAAGGAGAGTTTATAGGCTTTAAAAGACTATGCTGTAACAGGCAAGTGATAACAGGCTTTAATCCTTTTAAAGCGTGCTGTGGGATGGGATATTGGCATTGAGCGGGGTAAGGTTGATTAGGTTTTAATGGGATGGTAAGGGGTGCAACATCCGTCGCTAAGGAGGGAGTAGAGATGTCCTATACTTGTGGATTAAGGTGGGGAGATACAAGAAGAGGATGTGAAGGAGGCTTTGAACTAGGGAAAAGGTAGCAATGAGGTGTGGCTGTAGCCCAGGAATAGTCAGGGAAGCAGATAATTTAGTTAAAATGTCTCAGTCAAATAAGGGAACCGGGCCGGTGGGGATAACCAAAAAGGAGTGCATAAAAGAATATTGTCCAAGTTGGCACCAGAGTTGGGGAGTTTTAAGAGGTTTAGAAGCCTGGCCGTCATCACCCACAACAATTGTGTAGGCAAGGGAAACGGGTCCTTGAAAATAAGGTAATGTGGAGTGGGTAGCCTCCGTATTGATTAAGAAGGGGACGGACTTACCCTCCACTGTAAGAGTTACCCAAAGCGTCTGTGATGGTCCAGGAAGCTTCCAAGGTGATGGAGCAGCATCAGTCTTCAGCCGCTAAGTCGAGAAGATCTGGGAAGGAGTCAGTCAGAGAGCCCTTGGCCAGAGTTCCAGGGGCTCTGGGAGTGACTGCAAGGCGAGTTGGACAGTCCGATTTCCAGTGGGGTCCTGCACAGATGGGACACGGCTTAGGAGGAATCTGGGGCTGTGGGCATTCCTTGGCTCAGTGGCCAGATTTCTGGCACTTGAAGCAAGCTCCTGGGGGAGGAGGTTCTGGCAGCTGCGGTACAGGTATTTGGAGTTCTTGTGTGCTGGCAATGCGGCTGGGGTTTGTCTCTCTCACGGAGCAAAGAGCAGGAGGGCAGGGGATTGATCTCCCAAGGGAGGTCCCCTGATCTGAGTCACAGCACCAAATTTCACTCACGTCTGTGTGAAGAGACCACCAAACAGGCTTTGTGTGAGCAACAAGGCTGTTTGTTTCACCTGAGTTCAGGAGGGCTGAGTCTGAAAACAGAGTCAACCAAGGGAGATAGGGGTGGGGCCCTTTTACAGGATTTGGGTAGGTAAAGGAAAATTACAGTCAAAGGGGGTTGTTCTCTGGCAGGCAGGGGCGGGGGTCACAAGGTGCTCAGTGGGGGAGCTTTTGAGCCAGGAGAAGGAATTTCACAAGGTAATGTCATCAGTTAAGGCAGGAACAGGCCATTTTCACTTCTTTTGTCATTCTTCAGTTACTTCAGGCCATCTGGATGTATACATGCGGGTCACAGGGGATATGATGGCTTAGCTTGGGCTCGGAGGCCTGACAATGATAGTACAGACTTAGATGCAAATGTTATTTCAGAACTTTGATTTCACTGAAACTATCCAAAGTTCAACCCTGTCCATGAATGTTTCAACTAAATCAATTTTGGCTCATTGTAGATTTTTCATTAATGCTCTGACCATCTCAGAGCTATTGCATATTGCTTTGCCAAGTGCACAATGCCGATTTTTATTCAATAAATATGTGTTGGACATGTACTATCTTTCAGACACTCTGTTGGAGAGGCGGTGCATTGAGTAAGGCTGTGAGCTCTGGAGCCTGATCACCTGGATTGGAATCCTGGCTCTCCACATATTATGCAATCTTGGGCAAATTACTTATTCTCACCATGCCTCAGTTTCTGTATCTGTAATATGGGGGTAATTATAGCATGTATAATTGGGTTATTTTAAAGGTTAAGTTGTAGCAGGACGAGCCACAGACAAAACTCCTCAGACACAGAGTTAAAGAAGGAAGGGGTTTATTCTGCCAGGAGCATCGGCAAGACTCCTGTCTCAAGAGCCGAGCTCCCTGAGTGAGCAATTCCTGTCCCTTTTAAGGGCTCACAACTCTAAGGGGGTGTGTGTGAGAGGGTCATGATCAATTGAGCAAGCAGGTGATACGTGACTGGGGGCTGCATGCCCCAGTAATTAGATCGGAACACAACAGGACAGGGATTTTCACAGTGCTTTTCTATACAATGTCTGTAATCTATAGATGACATAACCGATTAGGTCAGGGGTCGATCTTTAACTACCAGGCCCAGGGTGCAGCGCCAGGCTGTCTGCTTGTGGATTTCATTTCTGCCTTTTAGTTTTTACTTTTTCTTTCTTTGGAGGCAGAAATTGGGCATAAGACAATATGAGGGGTGGTCTCCTCCCTTAAAGTGACTTAATATATGTAACGAATTTAGAAAACTATCCATTATATATTAGGCAATTAGTAGATAATAGGTATTACGTATTGAGGATTCAGAAATTAACAAAACAAACAAAGTCTATGACCTTATATGGCTTAATTGTACCCTCAGTATATGAGGTGATATGGTTTGGATATTTGTCCCCTCCATATCTCATGTTGAAATATAATCCCCAGTGTTGGAGGTAGGACCTGGTGGGAGGCATTTGCCTCATGGAGGCAGATGGTTCATGAATGGATTAACACTGTCTCCTTGGTGATGAGTGAATTCACATGAAATCTGTTTTTCAAAAAAATATATTGTACCTCCCCCCTACCTCTCTTGTTCCTGCTCTCCCCATGTGGTGCTCCTGCTCCCCCTTCACCTTCTGCCATGGTTGCCAGGTTCCTGAGGCCCTTACCAGAAGCAGATGTTGGCATCACGCTTCCTGTACAGCCTGCAGAACTGTGAGCCAAAATAAAACCTTTCTTCCTTATACATTACCCAGTCTCAGGTATTCTTGTATAGCAATACAAAAGTGACCTAATACCGAGGGAAACTGGTCTCAACATTTATATTTGTGTCCAATTGGTCTTTTTAAAATTTTTCGCATTTTGAAAGCATTTTACAAATAATTTAGAGAAATAAACAAAGGATTGAGAAAAATGACTTGATTACAAAATTTAATAAGAATGTAAACACAGTAAACCTATTTTACCACGTGAATTTTGACACACAAATATTAGGAAATGTAAAAGAATACTGTCTTATACCATGATCGTGGCAAAATTGATGGGCCAGGTTCTTACATAAAAATATTGTGTAATGAAGTTTTTTCTGTTGAAGAACTAACTGTAAGAAAATACTGTAAGAAAATATAACATTTCCTTTATGTCCTCAGAAATATATTCTTTATTCATGAATTCTTGATTTTGAGAAAATTCACCTTGGTTAATATCATATGAAAATTCATATAATCTGAGATTTCACTTCTTACAGGATCAATTTTATCATCATCTTTAGAGCCTAGAGTACTGATATCTTTTTTGCATTTATCTTATGTGGCTAATATTTGTGAAACATTATCCCCTTTCAATTTCCTTCTCTTTGTCACTATATGTGAAAAAAATTGAATTACCGGTTGTGATCAATGAATGTGTTACTATTATCAAAATTCTAGGAGTTCCATCTAGGTCTTGCTGCTCACTGCACAGAAGGCCAGTAATGGGGACAATGAGCACTGCCAGGAAGAAGGCTTTAACTGAGTCCTGCAGCTGAGGAAACCAAGAGATAAAGTCTCAAATCCATTTCCTTGACTGACTAAAATTGAGGGGTTTATATAGTGAGGAAGGAAGGAAAACAGGAATCAGGGAGGGGTAATGAAGTAATCATGATGGATGTGGGGTCTGGCATCACATTGTCTGGGTGCAGTGATCTGATGAGTTTCAGTTCCTTGCCTGAGGACCAGTTTCTTGAGGAAGAAACTCAGATAAGATGAATATAAGTTTCAGGGTTATTTATTTATTTATTTATTTGAGACAGAGTCTCACTCTGTCATCAGGCTGGAGTGCAGTGGCACAATCTCGGCTCACTGCAACCTCCACCTCCTGGGTTCAGGCAATTCTCCTGCCTCAGCCTCCCAAGCAGCTGGGACTACAGGCGCATGACAACATGCCTAGCTAATTTTTGCATTTTTAGTAGAGATGAGGTTTCACCATGTTGGCCAAGATGGTCTCGATCTCTTGACCTCGTGATCCACCCACCTGGGCCTCCCAAAGTGCTCGGATTACAGGTGTGAGCCACCGCGCCCGGCCAATTTCAAGTTTTAAGACCACGGGGGGCCAATTTCTATGTTTATTTAAAAACTGTAAATATTAGTTCTGTGTGAAAATTGAGCTGGTTTCAAATGCTAAAAACAGACTACGAATATATTGTATCTGGTCGTCTTTTATACCTTAATAAAAGATGATTCAATATGTTGGACAGTGCATTAATAAAACTGAAAGTTGTCTATTTTTGTCTATTTCTCTATTGCATCATTTTTATAATCTGTTATTCTATTTGCATTTTATTTTAGTGTTTTTAAACATAGTTTGGAATTTTTGATAAGTTATTATCATGAGTTATGCTGAAGTAATTTCTGGGATTATAAAATAGAAAAAGCTTTCAAGTTATTGAGAAAATAACTTTACCTAAGACTCTACAATGTTGTCTTAGATTTCTTTATTTATTTACTTATTTTCCAGTGGTGCAAACACGGCTGACTGCAGCCTTGACCTTCTGAATTCAGGTGGTACTCCTGGCTCAGCCTCCCATGTAGCCGAGACCACAGGTGCATGCCACCACACCTGATTAATTTTTGTTGTTGTTGTTTGTTTGTTTGTAGAGATAGGGTTTCACTTTTTTGCCCAGGCTGGTCTCAACTTTTGGAATAAACCGATCCTCCTACCTTGGCCTCCCAAAGTTCTGGGATTACAGGTGTGAGCCACCATACCCAGCTGTGGTAGATGTATTAAAGGATACAGGGAATGCACAAATAATTGCAAGATACAATGTGTTTTACTTTTTTTAAGTTTCTTTTTATTCCTTGGAAGACCTCTAAGAACTAATAAAAGTCATAAAATATCAGTCTTTACAAATATCTAGAATTACTCAAAAAAAGAAATTCAATAGTTAAAATCAGGTCCAATGGATCATAATGGTATACAAAAAGGTAAGATCCAGAGGAGACAGATGTTAAATAATTATGTAAATTAGATAATAAAAACAGTGATAAATGCACCAAAGGAAATTTGCAATTACACTAATAAAGTAAAATGGGTTTCTTAATTTAAATTGATGGATCAGAAAAATTTCCCTGAAGAAGTGAGACTGAAGTTGTGATCTGAAGAATGAGTAGGAATTAACCAAGATAAACATAGAGGTGGGAGAATAGCAGTATGTGCAGAGGCTCTGTGGCAAGACAGAACTTGACACACTTAGAAAATGAAATAAAGACTGTGACTGTGCACAGAGAAAAAGTGTTGCCAGTGGCGTGAGATGAAGCCGGAGAAGCAAACCTCAGTCATCTCAAAAAAGGCCTTATAGGACGCATGGAAAGTATTGAATTTTACCCTGAGTGCTGCAAGATGCCACTGACAGGTACTAAGCGTGGAATTGATATAATCGTACTTATTTTTAAAATTTACTAAAATAGTATATGTTCATTTTTAAAAAATAGTGCAGAAATATGGAAAAAAACTGTAAGAGTTCTCTTGAACCCATGCTCCAATACCAAAATTTCTGGTTTGCATTTTTCCAGGTTCTTTTATTGATATGCAAATACACTTACAGATGAACATAGTTCTTATACTAGTCATGAATATGTTAGTCATGATCTTCTGAAATTTTCATTCAAGATTACATCTTGGACATGTTTTCATACTACTGTCTATATTGACCTGTCTTACTCTGCCAATGGTTGCCTACCATTTTATTGTTAAGAATAGACCAAGGATTGCTAACCACTTTCTAAAAAGAGCCAGAAAGTTAATATTTTAGGTTTTGCAGTCCAAACGATCACATATTCTGCTATTGTAGTGTGAAAGCAGCTATATACAATGGATAAATGAGTGAATGTGGCTTTGTTCACAGGCCATATATAACGCAGGGAGTGTAGGATTTGGCCCATGGTTTGCAGCTTGCTGACTCGTGGAATATACTACAATTTTTAAAATAATTATGAAAGTATCATTTATTTATTTATTTTATTTTATTTTATTTATTTATTTATTGAGACGGAGTCTCCCTCTGTCACCCAGGCTGCAGTGCAGCGGCGCCATCTCGGCTCACTGCAAGCTCCACCTCCTGGGTTCACGCCATTCTCCTGCCTCAGCCTCCCGAGTAGCTGGGACTACAGGCGCCTGACACCACGCCTGGCTAATTTTTTGTGTTTTTAGTAGAGACGAGGTTTCACTGTGTTAACCAGGATGGTCTCAATCTCCTGACCTCGTGATCCACCTGCCTCGGCCTCCAAAAGTGCTGGGATTACAGGCGTGAGCCACTGCGCCTGGCCCATTCATTTTTTTAAACCCAATCTTCTCAAAATAAAATACCCACACATATTTAAAAAATTTAAACTACCCTGAAGGGTCTAAAATTAAGGACTTTTTTTTTCTCCCACTTTATTCACTAGTCCCACTTATATAATGTAAGCATTTTTGCCACATTGGTTTTTTTTCTTGCTGTTATTAACACTTTGAATAATATTCTTATATTGCTATTTCTTGATTTAAAGACATGTTGACTGCATAATGAACAAGAGGTAAAAAAACATGTTGACTACCTAATGATGAAACTTTTTACTACATTGTTATTTCCTACCTGCTCTCCTCCTCTTGATTTTGTTATATTATTTCTAATTTTGTATCATGTACAATTGATTCAGTAATGATGACGAAGTCTTCTGTGCTTCCTTTCTAGGTTAATTCTTTTAAAACTGAAATAACAAAACAGTATTGCTAGGGTTTGAATGTGTCCCCCAAAATTTATGTGTTGGAAACTTAATCCCCAATGCAACAGTGTTGAGAGGTGGTACCTTTCAGAGGTGATTAGGTCATGAGGGCTTTGTGCTCCTAAGTTGTTGAATGTGGTAACTGCAGGAGTAGGTTTGCTATAAAAGTTATTTCAAGGCCGGGCACGGTGGCTCACACCTGTAATCCCAGCACTTTGGGAGGCTGAGGCAACCGGACCACCTGAGGTCAGGAGTTCGAGACCAGCCTGCCCAACATGGTGAAACCCCATCTGTACTAAAAATACAAAAATTAGCTTCATGTGGTGGCGGGGCGTTGCCTGTAATCCCAGCTGTTTGAGAGGCTGAGACAGGAAAATCGCTTGAACCCAGGAGGCGGAGGTTGCAGTAAGCCAAGATAGCAACATTGCACTCCAGCCGGGGTGACAGAGTGAGACTTCATCTCAAAAACAAAAACAAACAAAAAGTTATTTCAGCCCCCTCTTGCTTTCTCTCCCATATGTGTGCTCTTTTGCCCTTCTGCCATGGAATGATGTAGTAAGAAGGCCCTAGCCACATGTAGTCCCATGATCTTGAACTTTCCAGCCTCTAGAAATGTAACCAAAAAAAATTTGTTGTTTATAAATTACACAATCTCAGACATTCTGTATGCCAACAGAAAATGGACTAGGACAGAAAATTGATACCGAGGAGTGTGGGGTTTCTATAACAAATATCCGAGAATGTTGAAGTGGCTTTAGAACTTGGTAAGGGGTATAAACTGGAAGAATTTGAAGGAAAAGGCTAGAAAAAGCCTGGATTGCTGTGAATGAAACATTAAAGGCAATGCTGGTGAGGGCTCAGAAGAAGATAAGCTGCTTACCTTGCTGTGATAATAATGTTGGTAGAAATATGAACAGTAAAGGCCATTCTAGGCTGGGCGCAGTGGCTCACGCTTGTAATCCCAGCATTTTGGGAGGCCAAGGTAGGGAGATCACCTAAGGTCAGGAGTTTGAGACCAGCCTGGCCAACATGGTGAAACTGTGTCTCTACTAAAAATACAAAATTAACTGGGTGTCGTGGTGTGCATCTGTAACCCCAGCTATTCTGGAGGCTGAGGCAGGAGAATTGCTTGAATCCGGGAGACGGAGATTGCAGTGAACCGAGATCGCAACCCTGCTCTCCAGCATGGGCAGCAGAGGGAGGCTGTTAAGGAAGGAAGGGAGGGAGGAAGGGAGGGAGGAAGGGAGGGAAGGGAGGGAAGGAAAGAGGAGTAGGAAGGAAGAGAAGGAAGGAAGGCAGGAAGGAAGGCAGGCAGGAAGGAAGGCAGGCAGGCAGGAAGGCAGGAAGGAAGGCAGGAAGGAAGGCAGGCAGGAAGGCAGGAAGGAAGGCAGGAAGGCAGGCAGGCAGGAAGGAAGGAAAGAAGGCAGGCAGGAAGGAAAGAAGGCAGGAAGGAAGGAAAGAAGGCAGGAAGGAAGGAAGGCAGGAAGGAAGGAAGGCAGGAAGGAAGGCAGGAAGGCAGGCAGGAAGGCAGGCAGGAAGGAAGGCAGGCAGGCAGGCAGGAAGGCAGGCAGGCAGGAAGGCAGGCAGGCAGGAAGGAAGGCAGGAAGGCAGGAAGGCAGGAAGGCAGGAAGGAAGGCAGGAAGGCACGAAGGAAGGAAGGAAGGAAGGAAGGCAGGCAGGCAGGCAGGCAGGGCCAGAGTAAAGGCAATCCATGTTATATAGCCACAAAGAACTTGGCAGAATTTTGTCTGATTTTTTAGGATTTTGTGGAAGGCAGAACTTAAGAGCAATGAACTAGTATATCTGGAAGATAAAGTATCTATGCAGCAAAATGTTCAAGGTGCTTCACAGCTTATTTTGGCTGATTACAGTAAAAAAGAGAGAACAAAGAAATTTGACTTTGAGACAGAATTTATAATTAAAAGGGAAGTAGAATGGAAAGATTTGGAAAACTCTCAGCCTGGATATATAAAGAAGAAAAAAGAATATTCAGGAGAGAATACGACATGCAACCATTTTCTAAAGAGATTAATATGGGTGAGGGAAGCCAGGATCCAGCCATCAGGACAGTGGGAGAGTGATCTGAAAATCATTTCAGAGATCTTCAAGGCAATCTAGGACTTTGAGGGCAAAGTTTCCAGAGAGGTTCCTGGGAGACCTGAGAATTCACTCTTCTGTGCTACCTTGGGTCTCTGCTTCCAGAATTCTGCCTTAGCCATGGCTCAAGCAGGCCCAGTTGTAGCTCAACCAGCTTCTCCAGAAACTACAAGCTGTGAACCTTCACGGCATCCACATGGTACGAATTCTGCAGGCACGCAGAATGTAAGAGCTGTGAGGGCATGGCTTTCTCCTAGATTTCAAAGAATATTGTGTGCAGCCTTGGAGTCAAGGCTGAGACATGTCACGGGTTGGAGTCACTGCAGAGAGCCATGACTAGAGCAATGCCCAGTAGTGCCAGAGAAGTGAGGCCACCACAGAGAGTCCCCAACAGAATAATGCATAGTGGAGCCATGTGAGTTGGGCAGCAATCATGATCCCAGAAGTGTAATGCCACCAATATGTAACTCCAGCCTGGGGAAGCTGCGGGTACAAGACACCAAACTGTGAAAGCTGCTAGGTGGACCGAGCCCAGCAAAGCCACAGGGGTGGGGCTGCCTGAGGTCTTGGGGGCCCAACCACGACCTTAGTATAGATACAGAACATGAAGTGAAAGGAGATTATTCTTCAGTTTAACACTTACTATTGATTTCACTATTTGGCTTTGGACTTATTTGGGACAAGTTGCTCCTTCGTATTATTTTCCTTTTGAAATGGAAATGTCTATCCTATGCCTGTCCCCCTATTGTATTTTGGAAAAACATAACTTAATTTCACTGATTCATACAACTGGAGACGAATTTGCCTTAGGATGAACGGTATTTTGAGTCTCATTCATCTGATTCAGATAAGATCCTGGACTTTGAACTTTCAAACTGGTACTGAAAGGAATTTATACTTTGGGGTGTTGGGAGGGAATTAATGTGTTTTGCATGTGAGAAGACCACACACTTTGAGAACTAGGGGTGGAATGCTATGGTCTTAATATGTCCCACAAAATTCATGTACGGGAAAGTTCATCTTCATTGCAACAGTGTTGAGATGTCAGACTTTTGGGAGGTAGTTAGATCATGAGGGCTTTGTGGTTATTGTGGGAGTGGATTCATTATCAGTAGTGTGAGCTTGTTATAAAAGCAAGTACAGCCCTTTTTAGTTCTGTCTCTGCGGCATGATCTTTTGTCTTTCTGTCCTTCCACCATGGAATAACACAACAAGAAGGCCCTTTTCAGATGCTGGCACTTTGATATTAGACCTCCCAGCCCCTAGAACTGTCAGAAATGCTTTTATTCTCTTTACGAATTACCCAGTCTGTGGTATCCTGCTATAGCCACACAAAACAGATTGACAACTATTAACATTATTGTTATTATGTAAATATATTTACCTCAAAACCAAGTACTGACAGAACCCATGGAAAGAGATTCTTTTGTTACTGAGCCCCAGATTCTAGGAGACTATCTCAAGAATCCAAATTCAAGGCATTCTCTTTTAATTTCTCTTTAATTACATTTGCCTTTTCCAGGTCAAATTCAGTTGCTTATATCTTGAATCAGTTTTCCTTTATGTCTTTTAAATTAGTTTGAATTAACTCCTCAAGTAATACACGTGCTGATACAAACATGTAGTATATAAATAAAACATTTTGAGTCAGCGCATGTTTAAAGTGCTTTTATTTTTGCTCAAAGCCTTAATTAAATTTTTTTGCCCTAAATTTTGAATTCAAAGTTGAAACTCATTTGCTTCTGAATTTCAGACATTATTCCATCATTATCAAGTATTCAGTGCTATAGCTGAGAAGTCTGAGGCCTTTCTAATCTTCGTTATTTTGTAAGTAGCCAACAAGTACGTTTTTTTCTATAACTCTGGGTTCTTTTTTACCCTTAAAATGTGAAAGTTTTCAAAATGTTTTTTACATGTTGTTCTTATTGTTTAAATTATTATTATTCATTTGTATCCAGATAAGTACGTGGTAGGGTTTCTTCTGAAGACTTGTATCTTTATTCTGTGTGTCTCTATTTCAAAATTATTTTGAAATACACAGAAACATCCATAAAAGATAAATACATCGTTTAATTAATTGCTATAAAAGCAAACACTCATTTAACCACTACTCAGTTTAAGAAATACAATTTCGCTGCCCGCCAGAAGCACTTAACATCTTCTTTCCCAATCACAACTCCTCCCCCATGCCACTAAAGATAATAAGTGTCCTGTTTTCTATCATAGTTTCTTGTTTCCTTTAAAAAAATTTTCCCCACCGAAGTATGTGTAAAAACCGTAGATTCATTTTTCCTATTTTTGAGCTTTAAATAGGTTGAGTTTTACAGTATGTATTTAGTGTCTGAATTCTGTTGCTTGTATTTGTAAAATTCATCCCTTTTATTCCTGTATAGTCTTCTATTAAATATCAGTTTACTAACTGATAATATTGTTGATGGGGATTGAGGTATTTCTAGTTTCGGACTATTATAAAAATGTTATAAATATTTTTATGTCTTTTGATAAACATCTGTTCACATGTTTGTTGAGTTTAAGTAGATCATAAAGCACATACATTAAACTTCACTAGGCAAGGCCAAAATGTTTTTCAGAGTTTGCACTGACATGAGAAATATATGAGGGTTTCTGTTGTTCTACATCTTAACCAGCAGTTTGCATTGTCTTTTTTTATATATAAATTTTAGACATTCTGGTGGATATATGGCATACTGTGAGAGAAACAGCTATACTGGACTTGGTAACACTAGTCTACAGATAGTATCCTATAGGAGAGTGAGTAAAAGGCTCCACTTACTAAGATGAAGAAAGAAAAAATATATATATATAGTCTCCACAGAAGAGGTCTCAGATTTTAGTTAAAGTAAAGAGTACTTTTTCACAAATCCTTTCTTTTTTTCTTTTAGTTAACACTTACTTGTGAAGAACAGTACCACTGTCACACCTAAATAACCTGGTCAAGCTAACACTCTTTGCCCTCAAAGAGCTTAGAATGTATAGTAGGAAAGATTAGTTCAGACATACATAAAAGGAGTTATAAGAAATAATATATCATTTATAAAAATGAATTAAAATGTTTTACAAGATTGCAAAGCAGAAAAAAAGTAAATTTTGGATGAGTATATAAAGAATAGTATCTTGGAAGAAGGATATTTGAACAGGAATTTGGAAGAAGGAAGTATTGATAATCAAGAGTATTCATCAAATTGTACTTTTTTCCGTACTATGGAATGCTTCAAATGAATTATTCACTGCAGCACCCATATGAGCAGTACTACTATGTTCCCATTTAAGAGATGAAAAAAAAAAAAAAAAACAGACTCAAACAAGTTAAGTGACTTTCCCAAAGGCACACAGCTGAGGAATGACAGACCCAGCATCTTAATCCAGGTGCATCCACCTCCAGTACCTATACTCTGAAAGGAAAAATATAATTAGTAACTTATTGAAGACTTATGTGCAATAATTTGTATGAATTATGACTGGTTTGACAACAACTCTACAAGAAGTATTGTACTGATATCTCCATTTTAGAACTGAGGAATTTGAGACTTAGTTGTTTTAATTAAATTGCTTTTTTACTATACTTTCATCCAGGTAAGCAGAAAAAAAAGCAAAAAACAGAGTAACTCAGGTAAAGACCACAGCACATTCAACACATCCACTGGGATTTTGACTTTGCATATACGTTGGATGATTGGCAGATGTAGAACGTAAGACAGAAAGCATAGGTTGACGCTATGCCGACGTGGCCTTGACTGACAAGTTGAGATGTTTTGACAACATTCTTCAGACAGTTGGGAACCATTGACTTTTGAGAACAGATATAATAATAATTATATCTTACAAAGGTAAACTTGGTGGTAGCGTGTATTATCATTTGGGGTGTCAAGACTGCAGTTTGGAAAATGTGAAAAGGGAGCTACTGCATTAACTCTAGAGAAGAAACAAAGGGGAGAGAGTGAAAAGGAAAATGGAGGACAGGAGTTACAGAGTGGGTTGGTTGCAGAACTGGGAGCAGAATTCATGCCTTCAACTCTTAGTGTGATTCATAATCTATATATTTTTTCTTGAAGAAAATTTTTTCTTGAATTGGATTTTCAGTGAAAAGTATTGAAAAAGATGTGGCTATATCAAGTGACTGGTACCTCTCGAAAATTGCTTTTTCTGCAAAATATGTCTGTTGTGGTTCGTTTCCCTTATCATATGAAGCACTAATAGTAGAAGAAAAGCAAACCATTCATCTAAAATAATCCTGAAAAATGTATGCATGTAAGTTCTTTTCACGTAATTACCAGATTTGGCTATCAAGTTACATAATTAAATAACATCTAAAAGGCCAGGAATTAGGAGGGTATGAAAACGTGCATTAATCACGAGGAAATGGCTAAAAAGAGCATCTTAAATCTTCAGTGGTCATTCACATAAATAATACTGGACCACTTCCCATCTGTCGTATTTTATGCAGATTTGCACTGCCCTTTGCTCAGATAAGTTGTCCTTGAAGTGCAGTTAGCACTGTAGTGTGAAACATTAACCGTCCTGCCATGATAGAATGAGTCTAGGCAGCATGCATCTGATACCGTGAGAGCCTTCTGGCTGTCTAAGAATAAATGTGGCAACAATTATGTCCAGGAGGCATAATCAGTGCTTATAACTGCCAAAACAGGATTTTGAGAATATTCATTTAAAAATCTTGTCAATTAATTTTAATGACAATAGTATAGCAACTAATTGACTTCGTCAAGTGGCTCCCTCTGCTAAATTTATAATTTAATTAATGGTGGTCACTTATTAGATTTTTCCTTCAAGATACACACATATATACACATAAATACACATATTCTATAAATATATACATGCATATATCTATATGTATTTCTTTATGAGTTGAGTTACATTTAATTACACATGAAAATTGACTTCCAGCTTTGTGACAAGAGATGCTATTTCATATTTCTTAGGAATGTGCTTTCATTCCATTTTGTGGGATTTTTGGAATAATGGACTGTATAAATCTCTTTGGTTTCACCATAGCTAACACTTGCTGAGTTCCTACACTTTCCAGATATTATATTAAGCATTGTAACCCAATGAACATGCAATCTTTTTGCCATATAATGTAGGGTTATAGCATCCTGCTCTTGGGTTTTGCATGGACTTCCCAGGAGCCCATTGGAATTTATAACCTTGTTTCCAGGCTGAGATTGGTTTTCAGTTTGATGTAATCTTATTTATCTATTTCTGCCTTTGTTGCTTGTGCTTCTGAGGTCATATACAAAAAAATTTCCAGACAAATATCAAAGAGTTATTTTTCTGTTTTCTTCCAGGAGTTTTGTGGGTTCAAATCTCATATTTAAGACTTTAAACTATTTTGAGTTAATTTTTATGAATGGTATAAGATAGGGGTCAAATTTCATTCTTTTGGAAAGTGGAGATTTAGTTTTTCCAACACCATTTATTTAAAAGAATATTCTTTTTCCATTGTTTATTCTTGGTACCACTGTCAAATATTAGTTATTCAAATGCAAATGAGATAATGTCATGGCTATTTTGTTCCATTGGTCTACGTGTTTGTTTTCATGCTAGTAACACACTACTGTGATTGCTATAGCTTTGTAATATACTTTGCAATCAGGAAGAATGAAATCTCCTGCTCTTTTCTTTCTTAAGATTGATTTGGCTTTTGAGGATCTCTTGTGATAAAATAATTTTAATATTGTTTGTTTTTTTTTTCATGAAAAATGCCACTGGATTTTTGATAAGGATTACATTAAATCTATAGATGACAATGGATAGTGTGGATATTTTAACAGTATTAATTCTTCCAGTTCATACACACAGGATATCTTTCCATTCATTTGTGTCTTCTTCAATTACTTTCATTAGTGTTTTATAGTTTTTTGTGTAGAGATCTTTCACCTTCTTGGAATATATAATATATAATATATATAATATATGTATTCCTAAGTATTTTATTTTTTGTAGCAGTTGTAAATGATATTCCTTTCTTGATTTCTTTTTATATAGTTTGCTATTAATGATAGATAGGCTACTAATTTTTGTACGTTAATTTTTTGTCCTGCTGGTACTTCTAGTACTATGTTAAATAGATGTGAGAGTCAGCATCCTTGTTTTGGTCTTGATCTTAGAGGAAAAGCTTCAACTTCTCACTGTTGAACATGATTTTAGCAGTTAACTTGTCATATATGGCCTTTTTCCTGTTGAGATAAATTTGTTCTATATCTAATCGTTGACAGATTTAATTACAAAAGGATATTGAATTTTGTCAAATAGCATTTCTGCATGTATTCCAATGATCACATGGTTTTGTCCTTCAGTTATTTTACTCTTCATTCTGTTAATGTGGTGTACCGCATTTATAGATTTATGTGTGTTGGACTATCGTGGTATTCTGGTGATAAATCCCACTTCATCATGGTGAATGATCCTTTTGATGTGTTTTTGAATTTGGTTTTATAGCATTTTGTTGAGAATTTTTGCATCTGTGTTCATCAGGGATATTGTCTTGTAATATTATTTTCTTATAGTATCTTGTCTGACTTTGACATCAGGGAAACATTGGCCTTATAAAGTGAGTTTTGAAATTGTCCCTATTCTTTAATTTTTAAAAATGATACTTTAAGTTCTAGAGTGTATGTGCACAATGTGCAGGTTTGTTACATATGTATACATTTGCCATGTTGGTTTGCTGCACCCATTAATTCGTCATTTACATTATGTATTTCTCCTAATGCTATCCCTCCCCCATTCCCCAACTTAAGAAAGATTGATATCTGTTTTTTAAATATTTGGTAGAAATTAGCAGAGGAGCCATCAGGTAGGTCCTGGGGTTTTATGTGATGGGAAACTATTACTAATTCAATCTTTTTACTTGTTATTAGCCTGTACAGGAGTTTCTACTTCCTCTTGATTTAGTCTTGGTAGGTTTTACGTGTCTAGGAATTTGCCCATTTCTTCTAAATTATACAATTTGTTGTCATATAATTGTTCATAATAGTCAATTATGAAATTTTGTATTGATGTGGTAATAGTTGCACTGTCTCCTCTTGCATTTTTAATTTTATTTGAGTCATTTCACTCTTTATCTTAGTCTAGCCACAGGTTTGTTGATTTTGTGTATTTTAAAAAAATCCTTCAGATTCATTGATGTTTCCTATTTTTTTCTATTCTCTTTGACTGATTTTTGCTGTGATCTTTTCTCTTTCTTTTCTATGGATGCTGTGCTTAGTTTGTGCTTTTTTTAGTTCCTTGGGTTTTAACATTAGGTTATTTGGAATCTTTCCTCTGTCTTGATGTAGGTGTTTATTGCTACAAACATGTCTCTTAGAATTGATTTTTCTCCATTGAATACATTTTGGTATGTTGTGTGTCTATTTTCATTTGTCTCAAGCTATTTTTACATTTCCCTTTTATTTTCTTCTTTGACCCTTTGGTTGTTCAGGAGCATGCTGTGTAAGTTTTATATATTTTCATATTTTCCAAAATTTCTCTGTTATTGATTTTTAGTTTCATAACGTTGTGGTTAGGAAAGGTACTTGAAATGATTTCAATGTTTCTAAATTTGTTCAGACTTATTTTGTGGCCCAATAAATGATCTATCCTGGGGAATGTTATGTGTGCCATTGAGAAGAACGTGAATTCTGTTGCCAGAATGAATGGTGTGTTAAGTCCATCTGGTCTAAAGTGTAGTTCAATGTTTTCGTATTTATTTTCTGTCTGGATGATTTGTCCATTGCTTTAAGTGGGGTGTCAAAATACCCTACTTTATTGCATTATAATCTACCTCTTCCTTGACATCTGTTAATATTTGCTTTATATATGTAAGTGCTCTGATCTTGGATGTGTATGTATTTACAACTGTTATAGATATCATCTTTATGAATTGAAATCTTTCTAATATAAAATGAGCTTTCAAAGTTTTTAAAGTCTATTTTATTTAATATGAGTATAGCTTCATTTCCTCTCTTTGGTTTTCATTTGCATGGATATATTTTCTGTACTTTTACTTGTAATCTACTCATGGCCTTAAGTATGAGGTGAGTTTCTTGTGGGGAGCTTATAGTTGGGTTTTTCTTTTTCATTTATTTATTTATTTATTTATTTATTTATTTATTTATTTATTTATTTTTTGAGACAGAGTCTCGCTCTGTCACTCAGGCTAGAGTGCAGTGGCGCAATCTTGGCTCACTTTAACCTCCACCTCCCAGGCTCAAGTAAATCTCCTGCCTCAGCCTCCCGAGTTGCTGAGATTACAGATGTGAGGCATTATGCCTGGCTAAGTTTTGTAATTTTAGTCGAGATGGGGTTTCGCCATTTGTCCAGGCAGGTCTCAAACTCCTGACCTCAAATGATCTGCCCTCCTTGGCCTCCCAAAGTTCTGGGATTAGAGGCATGAGCCACTGCCCCGGGCCGGGGCTTTCTTTTTAATTTATTCAGATACTTTGTGTCTTTTGATTAAATAATTGATTAATGTACAAAATAAGTATTGTCAGGTAATGACCTAATACTGCCATTTTGTTCATTGTTTTCTTATTGTTTGGTAGATCCTCTGCTCCTTTCGCTTTTTTCTTTTGAGATTACATGATTTTTCTCTAGTGGATTTGATTTCTTACTTTTTCTCTTTTGTGTATCTACTTTAGATTTTTGCTTTCTGGTTACTGTAAGTCTTATTTAAAACTCCTTATAGTTATAAAAGACTATTTTAACCTGATAACAACATAACATTGATCACATAAAATAACTCTAGATTTTTACTCAACCTTGTTACATTTAATGTTTTGATGTCACAGTTTACATATTTTTATATTTTATATCCCTTAAGAAATTATTCAAGCTAATAGTACTTTGTTTTTCCCTTTAACCTTCATATGGAAAATAAAAGAGGCTTACACACCACCAAAATAGTATTAGTGTATTCTGAATTTGATTATGTACTTGCTTTTACCAGTGTTTTATAGTTTCAAATATTTGTGTATTACTAATTAGAATTATCTTCTCTTAGCTTGAAGAACTCCCTTTAGAATTTCCATAAGACATGTCTGGTAATGATAAGCTCTCTTTAGATTTTATTCTTCTGGAAAAGTCTTTATTTCTCTCTCATTTATAAAGTACAACTTTACTGCATACAGTATTCTTTGTTGACTGTTATTTTGTCCTTCAGCACTTTGAATATATCATTCCACTCTCTTCCTGGCCTGTAAGATTTCTGTTCAGAAATCCGTTGCTAGCTTTATTGAAACTCCCTTATATTTGATTTGCTTCTTTTCTCTTGCTGCTTTCAGGATCCTCTTTATTATTTTTGATGATTTGATTATAAGATATCTTGGTGTAGTCCTATTAAAATTGAATGTGGGCTGGGCATGGTGGCTCACACCTGTGATCCCAGCACTTTGGGAGGCCAAGGCAAACAGATCACTTGAGGTCAGGAGTTTGAGACCAGCCTGATCAACATGGAGAAACCCTGTCTCGACTAAAAAAAAATACAAAATTAGCCAGGCATGGTGGTGCATGCCTGTAATCCCAGCTACTCGGGAGTCTGAGGCAGGAGAATTGCTTGAACATGGGAGGTGGAGGTTGTGGTGAGCCGAGATCGCACCATTGCACTCCAGCCTGGGCAACAAGAGTGACACTCCATCTCAAAATAAAGAAAAATAAATAAAATAAAATAAAATAAAATTGAATGTGATTGCAGAATTTTGATCATCCTGTAACTGAATATTTATATCTTTCTCCGTATTTGGAAAGCTTTATGTTATTATTTCTTTAAACAATCTTCTAACCCTTTGTCTCTGTTTTTCTTCTTGAAATACTTTAACTCAAATATTTGCTCTTTTGATACTGTCCCATAATTCCTGTAAACTTTCTTCATTCCTTATCATTCTTCTTCTTTTTCTTTTCTTTTTTTTTCTGTGACTGGGAGATTTCAAATAACCAGTCTTCAGGTCTGTGGATTCTTTCTTCTGCTTGATCAATTCAGTCATTAATGCTCTCTATTGCATTTTTATTTTCTTTATTGTATTTTATAGCTCTGGCATTTCTGTTTACATCTTTTAATAATTTCAATTTACCTGTTAAATATCTATTGTTGATTATTTATTAATTTCCTTATTCCATTAAATTATATCTCTATATATTAAAAGTTTGCTGAGTTTCCTTAAAACAGTTATTTTGAATTGGTGTAGTTCATTGAACAATTTCACTGGGGTCAGCTACTAGGAGATTATTATATTCTTTCAGTAGTGCTATGTCTTCTTGACTTTTCATGTTTCTTTGTGTTGATGTCTGCACATTCTTTGGAGTAGTCACATCTTGCAGACTTTAGGGATTAGTTTCGTTGCCTATGGGGAGGTGTGAGAGTCCTTGCTTGATGAAGTGTGGTAGTTCTGGCACCACAGTGTGCTGCCTGTGTAGTCCCTGTGAAGCTCTGGCAGCTGAGGTCAGTGTTGACAAATATTTCAGGGATGTATAGTGGCCAGTTCTTTGGATTTATATAATGGCAGCTTGGGTTTTGGCATCTTTGGTAGCAATGGTTGCTAATGTCCTTGCAATCTTTTTTGCTTCCACAAGGGAATTTGTGGCTGAAGGGATCTCTCTTAGATTTGGGTCTGGTTTGTGAGCTCACTTGCACTGGTGGTAACACCAGTATCCGATTAGTGTAACCCATGGAGCATTCATTTAACTGAAGCCTGAAGGACAGGCATGCATGAGTGACTATGGCTCTGGGGTCTAGGGTGATAATGCAATTGTACTCAAGGTACTGATTCCCTGGCTGCTTAGTTTGTAATAGAATATGAAGCATGGATGCTTTTAAAGCACCTCTGGGAGATGAGAATGGGAACTCTGGTTGGGGCAGCATTAGAATGACTCTAGAGTCTGGGCGGTGCCCAGCTCTTTGTGACAGCTGAGCCAGTGCTTGGAGTACAGGCATTGAGAACTTAGCTCTGGGACCCAGAGTGCCAACTAGCTTGCTCTGGTAGTGACTCTGATGTTTGAAGTATGGCACATGTGGTGCAATCTTGGTGCCTGGATTCAAAACATAGGCATGTGTTAGCTTCAGCAGCTCTGGGGTTTGGACAGGTTCTGTCTCTCAACAATGGCTGAGCAGGTGCCTGGAATATAGGCAAACACAATGAAAGCTTGACTCTGGGACTCAGTGAGTGAATTAGCTTACTACAGTAATTACTTTGGTGTCTGAGACATGGGTGGATACATCACAGCCAGAGAGCCTGTATCTAGAGTGTGGGCACTTGCGGGGTGACCATAGCTCCAGGATCAGGGCAATAGTGTGGAGAGGCTCATTTTCCAATGTAGTTCAACCATGCTTGGGCTGGAGAGGGATGTGTAGCCATGTGTCCCTCTCCATGGTTCTTTGTCAGGAATGATCAGTGGCAAGAGATGCCAGTGTCCTCTGAGGAGCAGATCACTGGGGCCCATGATAGTTCCTGCCTTATGGATAATATTTCTTACCTTTTTTTTTTTTTTTTTGGCTCCTGTCTCCTGGTGTCTTAATTCTGCCATTCTAACCAGCAATTCTTTCTCTGTGGATATTTTCCATTTTTCTTTCCAGTGTCGCTGCAGATTCTTTAATGGTCTCCTGGACTATTTTAGCTTGTGCATAGCTGTCTATATATATATTTTTTCAATTTTAAAATTTTTTGTGGGTACATAGTAGGTATATATTTTTATGGAGCACATGATATGTTTTGATACAGGCATGCAATGTGAAATAGGCATGATGGAGAACGGGTTATTCACCCCCTCAAGCATTTATCCTTTGACTTACAAACAATTCAATTATATTGTTTAAGTAATTTTAAAATATACAACGAAGTTGTTATTGACTGTAGTCACCCTGATATGCTATTAAATAGTAGGTCTTGGCCAGGCACAGTGGGTCATGCCTGTAATCCCAGCACTTTGGGAGGCTGGGACAGGCAGATTGCTTGAGCTCAGGAGTTTGAGACCAGCCTGGGCAACATGACAAAACACCATCTGTACTAAGATCCTGCCCTGCAAAAAAATTATCCAGGAGTGGTGCTATGTGTCTGTAGTCCCAGCTACTTGGGAAACTGAGGTGGGATAATCAGTAGAACCCAGGAAGTAGAAGCTGCAATGAGCCGAGATTGCACCACTGCACTCCAGCCTGGGCAACCCAAGTGGGATCCTGTCTCAAAAAAACAAAACAAAACAAAACAAAAAATGTAGATCTTATACATCCCTTCAATTTTTTTTTTGTACCCATTAACCATCCCCACTTTCCCTCCAATCCCCTACTACCCTTCCCAGCCTCTGGTAACCATTTTTATACTCTCTATCTTAAGGAGTTCAATTGTTTTGATCTGTAGATCCTACAAATTAGTGTGAACATGCAATAGTTGTCTTTCTGTGCCTGGCTTATTTCACTTAATATAATGATCTCCAGTTCTGGCAATCTTGGTAACATCACCGAAGTAGGCTACTTTCTGATACAGGAAGCTTCCCTGCTCCAGCTTCCCCACCCCGTCCAAGCAAACCTAAACATACACCATCATTATTATAATTTCCATGTATAATATTACGTATTTCTGCCAGTTAAAAATAACACCTCCATATCCACCCACAGCAGATATTTAGTCACTGGAATATCAAAGAGAAACACCGAAAACAAAGAGTTAGATAGAAAAATGTGTCAGGGTTTGTGGGAATTGGCTTCTCTTCCTTAGAAACTCTTCAAGCTGAGTCATAACTCTTATAAAAATATTTTTAAAATTATCTTGAAACTGGCTGGGCACAGTGGCTCATGCCTGTAATCCCAGCACTTTGGGAAGCCGAGGCGGGTGGATCACGAGGTCAGGAGATCCAGACCATTCTGGCTAACACCGTGAAACCCTGTCTCTACTAAACATACAAAAAATTAGCCAGGCGTGGTGGCGGGCACCTGTAGTCCCAGCTATTCAGGAGGCTGAGGCAGGAGAATGGCGTGAACCCGGGAGGCGGAGCTTGCAGTGAGCCAAGAAGGCGCCACTGCACTCCAGCCTGGGAGACACAGCAAGACTCCGTCTCAAAAAATAAAAATAAAAAATTATCTGAAACTGAATAATTTTGTTTGGTTTCCATTGTGTAATTCTCTTTGATTTGATTCATAAGGTAAGAAAGAGATTTTTGCTTCCTGTACTAAGAATGCTTAGTGTAAGAGCATTTCCAATAGATACAAGCTTTGTTGTTGACATTAGTCAGGATTTGGGGGCTTAGACAAATGACTCTCACAAATTCCTAATAGCATGAGGTCTCAACCTGTGGAACAGAATTTAGTTTTTTCACACACTCAACATTAAAGTATAGCTTATCTGTTTTATAACAGATAGTAATAATTTTCTAGTTATAGAATAATTCATCTATAAGTCAGGATCTAGAAAGACAAGGCAGTAAAAGTAGAGAAGGTTTTCATAAAAGTTACTTTCTTTTGAACCAACCTTTAAGATCAGTATGTAGACATCATTAAACATATCTTAATATACCCATACATATATATATATATATTATTTAACAGATAAAATTTTGATTGTTGAGTTGTGAATTTAAAGTATTCCTGAAGGTAAAAATTGGAATTTACCATAAAATCCTACAGAAACTGAAATTCAAACAAATATGTTAATTTATACCCATTTTCAAGTCTTTATCCTTAACTGTGAATGGTCCTTTATCAAATAAAACAAAAAGTTCAAATAACATTCGTTTAAAACCACTTTAGAAGGCTTTTATGAACAGTCATAACAGAGATATACATTAGGTTCTGCCAATATTGACATCTCTTCAGATAATTTTCTTTTTTTTTTTTTGTTTTTCTTTTTCTTAGGCTGGAGTGCAGTGGCCGGATCTCAGCTCACTGCAAGCTCCGCCTCCCGGGTTTACGCCATTCTCCTGCCTCAGCCTCCCTAGTAGCTGGGAGTACAGGCGCCCGCCACCTCGCCCGGCTAGTTTTTTGTATTTTTAGTAGAGACGGGGTTTCACCGTATTAGCCAGGATGGTCTCGATCTCCTGACCTCGTGATCCACCCGTCTCGGCCTCCCAAAGTGCTGGGATTACAGGCTTCAGCCACCGCGCCCGGCCAATTTTCAAGATGTTTTGAAAGCTGAAATGATAATCAGTTTTAACACAGATTTTCCACTGCTAAGCATTACCTTTGTCACTTTTATATATAAAAAGTCATTTTATACTTATGATATAATAACTCTTTATAAACTATGGGCAAATTGTTCAAAGCTTGATCGTATTTCATTTTCTCACATTGAGGCTAACTTTTAAACATCAAAGCTACAGAATGCTAATCAGCCTGGCTGCTAGGGCTGATGGTCTTCTAGCCTTTAGAGTCAGTCAACTGTCTTTGCAAGTGACAATGATGTTCAAATATGTTTGGGTCAACTGGAATAATATTCTTTACTATTCTAATCTTTTACAGTTTTGCTTTTCCATGAAAAACATCTATTTTGTTTGTGTCATCCTTATGCCAAGCTTCTACACCTAGAAATTATGGATATCCAGTATACAGAAGTTGTATTTAATAATACCAAACAGATGCCTATTGCCAATTAGCAAGAGTTCTCCATCTTATAGACACAGGTCTCCTATCTTTGTTTCCCTGTGTTTCTCTTTGAAATTAGAGAAAATATTAACAGCAGCTATTTTTATTAGTCCATAGTAGAGCAATGAGAATTGAAAGTTATTTCTTTATGGCCTCTGTTCTGATACAATTCAAACTGTTATTCAGAACTTGTGAAATCCAAGAGACCCTTTGTACAGGGAGCATGGTGGTTACTCACACGTGTCATATTTTGCATATTTAAATAGATATTTTCCATAGCCACATTAATGACTTAGTTGTTTAATAGACACAAGAAATGATGTGTGTTGACTAAGCTTTAGAACTGACCGTAGTCAAAACATTAAAGGTAGTCGTGTTCACATCAATAAAGTAAAACCCTATTGAAGTTCACTTTTACACAGCATGAAGCACAGCTTTGAGAAATTTGACCCGGGAGGGGACAGAATATAAAAATATGAAAAGTTTCCATATATTTAAGCAAATGATGGAAGTCATGGGCCTTCCTATGGTATGTCTCTTGTTGTCTTCATTAGAGGAGAAGTCAAGAATTACTTGGTCCATGTGACTGACCCAGGGAGTAGTGTTTGTAATATTAGGTATACAATTTTAGAATATATATAAAGGATTCACATAAAGAGGCATAGACTTTCTTCTATTCAACAGACATTTACTTTGTACCTAATATAAACTGTGCTAAGCATCGTGAGTAGTAAATCACAGAGAAATGTAAAATGGATGAGGACATAGAAGGGATGAAAAGGCATGGAGTTAGATTAGACTCAAAAGAATAAAATGTCTGCCGATAAAGCACAAAGATGCACCTGTGTTGAACACTGCATAATTAGATTTTTCATCAGTCTTTTCTAAGTATAGCACATTCTCCTCTTTGAAAATTTGTTTTCTGTTTCTTATTTGGCCTGAGAGTCACTTTGATAATCTGTGGGGCCATGGTTTAATCAAGACACAATCATCATGGCAGTATCATCTTGGGTGACCAAGCAAATTTTTCTTGACAGGAGTTATGATGTACAGCAGCCACTTATGTAAGTATAAAAACATTGATATTACCACAGATTTTAATCCATTGCTCAGAAAGAATATAGGAGCAAAGGAATACAGGCCCTGCTCTGAAGAACAGACGGAGCGTCAAGGTCAGCTATTATATTTTACAGACATGCGTGTTGTGATTTTTTAATGAAGTAGGCAGAAGATCCTTTGGGCTAGAGTGGTGTAGACATTTGACACTCCCTTTGAAAGACACTGTGAATAATTTAGCTTTACAAAACATAACCTATTAACTGAGAGAGAAGGAGAACATGCCAAGGGAATGGAAACAGAAAAATGGACAACAGAATAAAGCTAAACATATATTTGATTCATTTCCATAGGGTTATCTTTAACATATTTTATAAAGTGGTTTATGATAAAACTTTACTCTCTCTCTATATATATACACATAAAAGTTTCTTCACTGAGAGAACCATTCATAAATATAAATTTCCTTTCTTATCTGCACTGCTCATTGATAATTCACACAAAGTTGAAGAGAAGCTATATCTTCAATGAGTTAAGCAAACACTAGCATCATATCCTGTCATATCAAAGTTTAAGTCTGGGCCTTTAAAAAAATTGTGAACATCATTCCCATTTCTGGAGACAGTTGACGTTTCTTGGAACTTAATTCCAGAGTCCCCAAACACCTGAGTTGTCATTCATTAGATATGGCATGCACTTTCACACATCCAAGTCTTTGAATATGCTGTATTCACACCTGAAATATTCTTCTTCTTATTCTCTGGATGACAAATTTCTACTGTTTGTTCAAAGATCAACTTACACACTACTTCCTCAAGAAAGCCTTTCTAGGCATTTCCCTTATATATTGACACTTTATAAAAACTCCACAACACATACACTATACCATGAATGCTGCCTTCAGGACTGATAAAGGGCAGTGGCCTTGCTTACCTTCTCAACTGATGCAGGAATACTCCATCATTTGGGTTCCCATAGCAATTTGTATATAGTTCAGCTTGGTTATTTTAAAATTCTGCTGTATTACTACTTGTTTAAAAATTTGCGGCCGGGCGCGATGGCTCACACCTGTAATCCCAGCAGTTTGCAAGGCCGAGGTGGGTGGATCACGAGGTCAGGAGATCGAGACCATCCTGGCTAACACGGTGAAACTCCCGTCTCTTCTACAAATACAAAAAAAAAAAAAATTAGCCAGGAATGGTGGCGGGCACCTGTAGTCCCAGCTACTTGGGAGGCTGAGGCAGGAGAATGGCGTGAACCCAGGAGGCAGAGCTTGCAGTGAGCTGAGATCTCGCCACTGCACTCCAGCCTGGGTGACAGTGTGAGACTCTGTCTCAAAAAAAAAAAAAAAATTGCCTGATTTTCACTGTATATTAAGATTTTTGGAGCAGGCATTGAGACATTACATTGTTTTATTCTTCACACTGCATAGCATGAGGCATGGAAAATAGTTGTGAAATAAATAAATCCTTAACTTCAAATTAAAGCAGCAAAGAAAGTTTGAACTTTGATCAGTCTAGATACATAAAAAGACTTTTTTAAAAAAAGAATTAAATAAATTTTATAGAACTTCTGAAGACAAAATTTAAAATTGTTTTCACAGGTTGACAGATATACCATATCAACATTCAAACTGATATTCCAAAAGCAAAATGAATTAATGAATAAATGAACAAATAAAAGAAATTAAGAGGGAAATTCATAGCACTAAATGCCTACATGACACAGCTAGAAAGATCTCAAATTGACACACGAAAATAACAATTAAAAGTGCTAGAGAAGCAAGAGCAAACAAATCCAAAAGCTAGCAGAAGACAAAAAATAACTAAGATCGGAGCAGAACTGAAGGAGATAGAGACACACAAAAAAACCTTCAAAAAATCAATGAATCCAGCAGCTGGTCTTTTGTAAAGATTAATAAAATAGACAGACTGCTAGCCAGACTAATAAGAAAAGAGAGAAGAATCAAATAGACACAATAAAACACGATAAAGGGGATATCACCACTGATCCCACAGAAATACAAACTACCATCAGAGACTATAAACATCTCTACCCCCAAAAAAACTAGAAAATCTAGAAGAAGTGGATAAATTTCTGGACACATACACCCTCCCAAGAATAAACCAGGAAAAAGTCAAATCCCTGAATAGACCAATAACAAGTTCTGAAATTGGGGCAGTAATTAATAGTCTACCAACCAAAAAAAAAGCCCAGGACCAGAAGGAGACACAGCTGAATTGTATCAGAAGTACAAAGAGGAGCTGGTACCATTCCTTCTGAAACTATTCCAAACAATAGTAAAAGAGGGACTCATCCCTAACTCATTTTATGATGCCAGCATCATCCTGTTACCAAAACCTGGCAGAGACACACAAAAAAAGAAAATTTCAGGCCAATATCCTTGATGAACATAGACGTGAAAATCCACAATAAAATGCTGGCAAACCGAATCCAGCACCACATGAAAAAGCTTATACAGCACGATCAAGTCAGCTTCATCCCTGGGATGCAAGGCTGGTTCAACATATGCACATCAATAAATGTAATCCATCACTTAAGCAGAACTAATGACAAAAACTGTATAATTATCTCAATAGATACATAAAAGTCCTTTGATAAAATTCAACACCCTTCATGCTGAAAACACTCAATAAACTAGGTATTGATGGAACGTATCTCAAAATAATAAGAGCTATTTATGACAAACCCCCAGCCAATATCATACTGAATGGGCAAAAGCTGGAAGCATTTCTTTTAAAAATCAGCACAAGACAAGGATACCCTCTCTCACCACTCCTATTCAACATGGTATTGGAAGTTCTGGCCAGGGCAATCAGGCAACAGAAAGAAATAAAACATATTCAAATAGGAAGAGAGGAAGTCAAATCATCTCTGTGTGCAGATGACATGATTATATATTTGGAAAACTCCATTGTCTCAACCCCAAAACTCCTTAAGCTTATAAGCAACTTCATCAAAGTCTCAGGATGCAAAATCAATGTGCAAAAATCACAAGTATTCCTATACATCAATAACAGACAAACAGAGAGCCAAATCATGAGTGAACTCCCATTCACAATTGCTACAAAGAGAATAAAATACCTAGGAATACAACTTACAAGGGACATGAAGGACCTTTTCAAGGACAACTATAAACCACTGTTCAAAGAAATAAGAGAGGACACAAACAAATGGAAAAAAATTCCATGCTCATGGATAGGAAGAATCAACATTGTGAAGATGGTCACACTGTCCAAGTAACTTATAGATTCAATGATATTCCCATCAAGCTGCCATTGATTTTCTTCACAGAATTAGAAAAAACTACTTTAAATTTCATATGGAACCAAAAAAGAGCCTATATAGCCAAGATAATCCTAAGCAAAAGCAACGAAGCTGGAGGCATCACACTACCTGACTTCAAACAATGCTACAAGGCTACAGTAACCAAAACAGCATGGTAATGGTACCAAAACAGATATATAGACCAATGGAACAGAACAAACGCCTGAGAAATAGCACCACACATCTACCACCATCTGATCTTCGATAAACCAGACAAAAACAAGCAATGGGGAAAAGATTCCCTATTTAATAAACGGTGCTAGGAAAACTGGCTATCCATATGCAGAAAACTGAAACTGGACCCTTTCCTTGCACCTTATACAAAAATTAACTCAAGATGGATTAAAGACTTAAACATAAAACCTAAAGCCATAAAAACCCTAGAAGAAAACCTAGGCAATACATTCTGGACATAGGCATGGGCAAAACCTTCATGACTAAAACACCAAAAGCAATGGCAACAAAAGCCAAAATTGACAAAAGGGATCTAATTAAACTAAAGAGCTTCTGCACAGCAAAAGAAACTCTCCTCAGAGTGAACAGGCAACCTACAGAATGAGAGAAAATTTTTGTAATCTATCCATCTGACAAAGGTCTAATATCAAGAATCTACAAGGAACTTAGACAAATTTACAAGAGAAAACCAAGCAACCCCATCAAAAAGTGGGTGAAGGATTTGAACAGACACTTCTCAAAAGAAGACATTTATGTGCCCAACAATCAAGTGAAAAAAAGCTCATCATCACTGGTCATTAGAGAAATGCAAATCAAAACCACAATGAGATACCATCTCATGCCAGTTAGAATGGTGATCATTAAAAAGTCAGGAAACAACAGATGCTGGAGAGGATGTGAAGAAATAAGAACACTTTTACACTGTTGGTGGGAGTGTAAATTAGTTCAATCATTGTGGAAGGCAGTGTGGCAATTCCTCAAGGATCTAGAGCCAGAAATAGCATTTGACCCAGCAATCCCATTACTGAGTATATACCCAAAGGATTATAAATCATTCTACTATAAAGACACATGCACACATATGTTTATTGCAACACTATTGACAATAGCAAAGACTTGGAACCAACCCAAATGCCCATCAATGATAGACTAGATAAAAAAAATGTGGCACATATACACCATAAAATACTACGCAGCCATAAAAAGGACTGAGTTCCTGTCCTTTGCAGGGACATGGATGAAGCTGGAAACCATCATTCTCAGCAAACCAACACAGGAACAAAAAACCAAACGCTGCATGTTCTCGCTCATAAGTGGGAGCTGAACAATGAGAACACATGGACACAGGGAGGGGGACATCACACACCGGGGCCTGTCAAGGGGTGTGGGGCAAGCGGAGGGAGAGCATTAAGAGAAAAACCTAATGCATGCGAGGCTTGAAACCTAGATGATAGGTTGATGGGTTCAGCAAAGCACTGTTGCACATGTATGCCTATGTAACAAACCTGCACATTGTGCACATGTATCCCATAACTTTAATTATAATAATAATAGTAAAAAAGAATTAAATAAATTTTATAAAATTTCTGAAGATAAAATTTATAAATGTTTTCACAGGTTGACAGATAAGCCATATCAACATTCAAACTGATATTCCAAAAGCAAAATGAATGAATGAATAAATGAACAAATAAAAGAAGTCTTCCCTATGTATTCTGTAACATTGAAGGCTCGATATCAACTCTTTGTTCAAGTATCAACTCAGTCATACAAAAACATTCAAGTTTTCTTTTCTCATATTACCTGAGGCCTGAGGTTAACAATTCATTTGTTAAGATGACAGAGCCAGGCTTTTCCCATAGTCTTCATTTGCCACTTCTCTCACTTAATGGCCAAAATTAAGTATCTAGTGAATGAGAAGTGAATATGGGCTTTCATTTGACCAATAGGAGCATGAGGATAAGGCAAAAGCTCAGAGACCTTTTATCAGTCCCTTGAGTCCTTAGAATGAGTTAGGGTCTGGAGCTGTCAACTTATGAAAAAAAAAAAAAAAGTATAATATGTGCTACTTACCTGCCTCACAGTGCTATTGAAAGACATAATGAAGGTCTTTAAGATTCTTTCAAATAACAATTCTGTAAAGTACTCAGAGTTATGTGACACTAGTTTTTAGAGAAAGGTTACACATTTACATTTAAGAGTTAATATGAAGCTATATAATTGGTAGGAAAAACCACACAGATTATAATCAAATCCCAAGTGAGTTTATTGTAATTATATTTAATTCATCAAATGACAAGAAATTTAATAAAGACTAGGGCTTGGCACATCCCCTGAAAAGAGAAAGATTCTGATCAGTCTAGGTTTTACATTTTTCTTTTTCTCATTTTAACTTTCAAATAGAAAAACTGGAAATTAATAGATCTGACCTGAGATCCATTGTGAAGAGAAAAGTTTTGGATTTTTTATGTCTTACTTTAAGCAATCCACAGTTCATTTAAAGCAATAGTGCTGAATGTCTATTTAGAGTTGCTTTCCAATGTTGTAATGTTGGTTGTCGTTTGGAAAATGAGGCCTAGGCATTTCATAAAGAGTTTTATATTATAATAAAACTCTTTATTATAATAAAACTCTTTATTATTTTGATTATACAAAATAAAACAAGTAAAATAAATGTTACTTCAAAATCAGAAAAACAGGAAAAATGCTGATTCTATGTTAGTGAATTCTAATTTATTATACCTGTGTTACCTGCCTCTACATTTTGGATGAGGGAGTTCCCTATCCAGAGAATATCCTCCTGCTGCCTCTTGTTTGGTCAAATCACACTCAGCAAGGCCCAGCTCTCCTGCCTTCTTGCCTTCTTGAGTGCCAACTAAGCTGCAATATGATAGAATACCAGATAGACTGCTAAAGATTTTGACAATAGTCTTGGACTCACAGATGGCACTGCTGGACCCACTGTGTGCCTAGAGGACCTCACTCTCCTAAAGGGAAGAATACACGCCTGGCTGGCTTTGCCACCAGCTGATTGTAGAGCCCAATGGCCTTGGGTGAACATAGTCAGAAGTCAGGGAGTGGTGACAACAGACCTTGGGCAAGGCCCAGCACTGTGCTGGCTTCAGGTCTGATCCAGCACAGTCACGGTGGTGGAGGCCACAGGGGCTGCTTGTGTCACTCCATCCCCAGCTGTATGTGGCTTAGAATAGAGAGAGAGAGAGAGAGAGAGAGAAAGAGAGAGAGAGAGAGAGAGAGAGGAGAGACTCGATATGTTTGGGGAAAAGTAAGGGAAGAGGACAAGACTCTCTGCCCGGTAATCTAGAGAATTCTCTTGGATCTTGTCCTAGACCATCAATGTGGTACCTCTACGAGTCTGCAAGACCTGGGCTTGGGGCACCCCTTAAAGCAGATACAGCTTATATAACATCACTTAAGTCCTTTCCAATATATGCAAAGGTTCCCCAAGAAGGATGGCTACAAATAAGCCAAGACAGTGAAGACTACAATAAATACCTAACTCTCCAATGCCCAAATGCAGAGGAACATCTATTAGCATGAGCACTATCCAGAAAAATATGACCTCACCAAATGAGCTAAATAAGGCACCATGGATCAATCCTGGAGTAACAGAGATATGTCAGCTTTCAAAAAGATAATACACAATGGCTGTTTTGAGGAAACCCAAGGAAATTTGAGATAGCATAGAGGTGGAATTCAGAATTCTATTGGGTAAAATTAAGAAATAGATTGAAATAATTTTAAAAATAAAGTAGAAATTCTGTAGTTGAAAAATGCAATTGGTGCATGTAAGAATACATCAGAGTTCTTTAATAGCAGACTGAAACAAGCAGAAGAAAGAATTTTTGAGCTTGAAGACAGGCTATTTGAAAATACACAGTCAGAGGAGACAAAATAAAAAGGAATAAAAAACAATGAAGCATGCATACAGGATCTAAAATAGTCTCAAAAGGGCAAATTTAAGAGTTATTGGCCTTAAAGAAGAGGGAGAGAAAGAGCTAGGTGTAGAAAATGTATTCAAATGAATAATAACAGAGAATTTCCCAAACCTAGAGAAAGATATCAATATCCACGTTCAAAAAAGATATACATCACCAAGCAGATTTAACCCAAAGAAGACTACCTTAAGGAGTTTCATAATCAACTCCCAAAGGTCAATTATAAATAAAAGATCCTAAAAGTAGCCAGAGAAAAGAAACAAATACCACACTTTAGAGCTCCTATAGATCTGGCAGCAGACTTTTCAGTGGAAACCTTACAGGCCAGTAGAGAATGGCATGACATATTTAAAGTGCTGAAGGAAAAAAAAGAAAACAACATTTATCCTAGAATACTAGATCTTGCAAAAATTTCCTTCAAATACGAAGGAGAAATAAACACTTTTCTAGACAAACCGAAGCTGAGAGATTTCATCTATACCAGACTCTGACTGCAAGAAATACTGAAGGGAATACTTCAATGAGATAAAAGGACCTTAATGAGCAATAAATAATCACCTGAAGATACAAAACTTACTGGCAATATTACATACATAGAAAAACACAGAATATTATAACACTGTAACTGTGGCATATAAATTACTCTTATTCTAAGTAGAAAGACTAAATGATAAAGCAGTCAATAACTAAAACAGTTTTTCAAGATGTAGTCAGTACAATAAGATATAAATAGAAACAATAAAAAGTTAAGAAATGAGGAGAACCAAGTTAAACTGAGTTTTTATTAGTTTTATTCTTGCTTATTTGTTAATGCAAATAGTGTTGTCGTCAGGTTAAAATAATGAGTCATAAGATAGAATTTGCAAACCTCATGGTAACCTCAAGCCAAAAAGCATACAATAGATATACACAAAATGTAAAGTAAGAAACTGAACCATATCACCAGAGAAAATCATCTTCACTAGAAGAAGACAAGAGTGAAAGAAAAAACAAAGAGAAGACAACAAAACAACCAGAAAACAAATAACAAAATGGCAGGAGTAAGTTCTTGCTTATCAATAATAACCCTGAATATAAATGAAATACAGTCTACAATAAAAGCCATAGACTGGCTAAATTAATCAAAAAACAAGGCCCATTGATCTGTCACCTACAAGAAACACCTATAAAGGCACACATAGAGTCTGTGGCCATACCACCCTGAATATGCCTGATTTTGTGTGATCTCAGAAACTAAGCAGGATTGGGCCTGGTTAATACTTGGATTGGAGACTGTCTGGTAATACTGGGTACTGTAGACTTTGTTCTTATTTAAATAATAAAAAGACACACATAGACTGAAAATAAAGAGATGAGAAAAGATATTCCATGCCAGTGGGAGCCAAAAAAGAGCAGGAATCACTATACTTATAACACAAAAAATAGATTTTAAGGCCAAAACTATGAGAAGAGACAAGTAAGATCACTATATAATGTTAATGGGGTCAATTCCGCAAGAGGACAAAGCAATTTTAAATATGTATGCACCCAACACTGGAGCACCCAGATATATAAAGGAGACATTATTACAGCTAGAGAGAGAGAGAGAGAGGCCCCAATACAATAATAGCTGGAGACTTCAACACCCCACTTTCAGCATTGGGCAGATCTTCTAGCCAGAAAATCAACAAAGAAACTTCAGACATAATCTGCACTATAGACCAAATGGATCTAATAGATATTTACCGAACATGTTATCCAAGAGCTGCAGAATACATATCATTTTCCTAAGCACATAAATCATTCTCAAGAATAGACCATATAATAGATCACAAAACAAGTCTTAAAATATTCAAAAAGTTCAAATGATATCAAGCAATTTCTTTGACCACAATAGAATACAATTAGAAATTAATAACTACAGGAATTTTGGAAATTATAAAACGACATGGAAATAAGCAATATGCTCCTTAATGATCAGTGGGTCAATGAAGAAATTAAGAAGAAATTTTAACAATGTCTTGCAATCAACGTTAATGGAAACACAACATACCGAAACCTATGGGATACAGTAAAAGCAGTACTAAGAGGAAAGTTTATAATTATAAGTACCTATATATAAAAAAATTTTTTTTTTAAATCTAACAATGTATCTTAAATAACTAGAAAAGCAAGAGAAAAACAAACCCCAAATAAGGAGAAGAAAAGAAATAATAAACTTCAGAGCAGAAATAAATGAAATTGAAGTGAAAATATACAAAAGATAAATGAAACAAAAAGATTATTTTTGAAGTTACAAAAAGTCGACAAACCTTTAGCCAGGCTAAGAAAAAAAGAGAGAAAATCAAAATAAATACAATCAGAAATGAAATGGAATCATTACAACTGATGCTGCAGAAATTCAAAAGAACATTAGTGACTACTATGAGCAACTATATGCCAATGAATCAGAAAATATAAAAGAAATAGACAAATTTCTAGATAGATAAAACCTACCAAGATTGAACCAGGAAGAAATTCAATACCTGAACACACCAATAACAAGTAATGAGATCAAAGCTGTAATAAGAGGTCTCCCAGTAAGAAAAAGCCTGGGACCTGATGGCTTCAGTGCTGAATTCCATCAAACATTAAAGAGCTCATACCGACCCTACTCAAACTATTCCAAAAAATCAGGAGGAGGAAATACTTTCAAACTCATTCTTGTGAATCCAGTAATACCCTGAAACCAAAACCAGATCAAGAGACATCAATAAAAGGAAACTATTGGCCAGTATCTCTGGTGAATATTGATGCAATAATCCTCAACAAAAGACTAGCAAACTGAATTCAACAGTACATTAAAAAGTTTATTCATCATGACCAAGTGGGATTTATCACTGGGATGCAAAGATGCTTCAACATACAAAAATCAATCAATGTGATACATCATATTAACAGAATAAAGGATAAAAACCATATGTTCTTTTCAGTTGATGCTGAAAAAACATTTGATAAAATTCAACATCCCTTCATGATAAAAGCCCTAAAAAAAGCTGGGATTAGAAAAACTATAGCTCAACATACTAGAAGCCATATATGACAGACCCATAGTCAGTATCATACTAAATGTAAAAAACTGAAAAGTCTTTCTCTAAGATCCAGAACATGACAAGGATGCCCAGTCTCACCACTGTTATTCAACACAGTATTGTAAGTCCCAGGTAGAGGAATCATACAAGAGAAAGATATAAAGGGTATCCAAATTGGAAAGGAATGTCAAATTATCCTTGTTTGCAGATGATAAGATCTTATATTTCGAAAAACCTAAAGACTTCACAAGAAAACTATTATAGCTGATAAATTCAGTAAAGTTGTATTATGCAAAACCAACATAAAATGTCAGTAGCATTTCTATATGTCATGAACAATGTGAAAAATAAGTTTAAAAAGTAATGTCATTGACAACAATCATACTTAAAGTTAAATACCTAGGAATTAAGTAAAGAAGTAAAAGATTTCTATAATGAAAACTATAAAACACTGATGAACAAACTGGAAGAGAACACCAAAAGATGAAAAAAAATCCAATGTTCATGAATTGTAAGAATCAATATTGTTAAAATGTCCATGTTACACAAAGCAATCTACAGATTCAATTCGATCCATATCAACATGCCAATGACATTCTTCACAGAAATAGAAAAAAAAATCCCAACATTTATATGGAACTACAAAAGATCCAGAATAGCCAAACCCATCCTAAGCAAAAAGAACAAAGCTAGAGTAGTCACATTACTTGACTTCAAATAGTACTACAGAGCTAGAGGAATTAAAACAGCATAGTACTGGCATAAAAACAGACACACACACCAATGAAGCACAATGGAGAACCCAGAAACAAATCCACACACCTACAGTGAACTCATTTTTAACACAGGTTCCAAGAACATACACTGGTGAAAAGACAGTCTCTTCAATAAATGTTGTTGTGAAAACTGGATATCCATATGCAGAAGATTAAAACTAGATCCCTATCTCTGGCCATAGACAAAAATCAAATGAAAAAGGATTAAATACTTAAATGTACAACTTCAAATCTTGAAACTACTATAAGAAAACTTCAGAGAAAATCTCTAAGACATTGGTTAGTGCAAAACTTTCTTGAGTAGTACCCCACAAGCACAGGCAACCAAAGCAAAAATGGACAAATGGGATCACATCAAGTTAAAAGGCTTCTGCACAGCAAAGAATACAATCAACAAAGTGAAGAGACAACCCACAGAATGGGAGAAAATATTTGCAATTTATTTACCTGACAAGGGATTAAAAACCAGAATATATAAGGGGCTTAGCAAACAACTCTAGGAAAAAATCTAATAATCTGATCAAAAAATAGGCAAAAAATTTTCTTATTTGTTTATTTTTTTATTTTTTCGAGACAGAGTTTTGATGTTGTCACCCAGGCTGGAGTGCAATGGCACAGTCTTGGCTCACTGCAACCTCCACCACCTGGGTTCAAGCGATTCTCCTTCCTCAGCCTCCTGGGCAGCTGGGATTACAGGCGCCCACCACAATGCCCAGCTAATTTTTTGTATTTTTAGTAGAGACGAGGTTGCACCATGTTGGCCAGGCTGGTCTCAAACTCCTGACCTCAGGTGATCCACCCACCTTGGCTTCCCAAAGTGCTGGGATTACAGGCATGAGCCACTGCACCCAGCCCAAAAAATTCGAATAGACATTTCTCAACAGAAGAAATACAAATTGCAAACAAGCATGTGAAAAGGGGCTCAACATCACTGATCATCAGAAAAATGCAAATCAAAACTACAGATATATCATCTCACTCCAGTTAAAATGGCTAATATCCAAAACACAGTCAATAACAAATGCTGGCGAGGATGTGGACAAAAAAAGAGGCCTCGCACACTGTTGGTGGGAATGTAAATTAGTACAACCATTATGGAGAACAGTTTGGAGGTTCCTCAAAAACTAAAAAAATAGAGCCCCCATGTGATCCAGCAATCCCACTGCTGGGTATATACTCAAAAGGAATGAAATCAGTGTATTGAAGAGATATCTGTACTCCTATGGTTGTGGCAGCACTGTTTACAATATCTAAGATTTAGAAGCACCCTAGGTGTTTATCAACAAATGAATGGATGGAGATAATGTGGTATATATACACAATGGAGTACTATTCAGTCGTGAAAAAGGTATGAGCTCCAGTCTTTTGCAACAACATGGATGTAACTGGAGATCATTATGTTAAGTGAAATAATCCAGGCACAGAAAGACAAACATCGAATGTTCTCATTTATTTATGGGATCTAAAAATCAAAACAATTGAACTTATGGACATAGAGAGTAGAAGGATGGTTACCAGAGGCTTAGAAAAGTAGTGGGGTACTGGGGGGAAGGCAGGAATGGTTAATGGGTACAAAAAATAACTAGAATGAATAAGACATACTGTTTGATAGCCCAACAGGTAACTATTGTCAATAATAACATAACTGTACATTTTTAAATAACTTGTAGGGTATGATTGGATTGTTTGCAACTCAGTGGTTAAATGACTGAGGGGATGGATAGTGCATTTTCCATGATGCGCTTATTTTACACTGCATGCCTGTTTCAAAACATCTCATGTACCCCATAATTATATACACCTACTATGTACCCACAAAAATTAAAAATAAAAAAAAGAAAGCGAAAGTGTGCTGGGTTGGGCCTTAAGCCTGGACTATGCTCAGATGTGGTTTTGTCTCACCTCCGGCCACTAGCCTCAATGCTATCCACAAAAAAAGGAATTAAACCAGGACAACGAAAAATTACCTCTGAGACCTGTGGTTGCCAAAAAGATAGTCAATGTGGGGAAAGGGCAAACGCCAGTAACTATTAAAACTAGAGGATATGATATAAAGGAATTGTTCTATTTTGTAGATTGGTGTCATAAGCTTCCTAAAAAACCTTTGCTATAATGGAATGTAAAAATAATTATTTTAGGGGCATTGTGCTTAATTTTAAATGCTACAGAATGAAAGAGCATGTTTGGGTTGACGCAAGGCCCACAGATCACTATTAAGCAATCACTAATGTATATATGTGATCCAAATGTACAGGTAGTTATTCCGAAGAGGATGACCAGCCTAGTGGACTGGGTAAATGACCACCATAAGATCTGTTTACCCGTGCTCGCTTCGGCAGCACATATACTAAAATTGGAACGATACAGAGAAGATTAGCATGGCCCCTGCGCAAGGATGACACGCAAATTCGTGAAGCGTTCCATATTTTTAAACACTCTTCAGGATATCATCCAGGAGAACTTCCCCAACCTAGTAGGGCAGGCCAACATTCAAATCCAGGAAATACAGAGAACGCCACAAAGATACACCTCGAGAAGAGCAACTCCAAGACACATAATTGCCAGATTCACCAAAGTTGAAATGAAGGAAAAAATCTTAAGGGCAGCCAGAGAGAAAGGTCGGGTTACCCACAAAGGGAAGCCCATCAGACTAACAGCAGATCTCTCGGCAGAAACTCTACAAGCCAGAAGAGAGTGGGGGCCAATATTCAATATTCTTAAAGAAAAGAATTTTAAACCCAGAATTTCATATCCAGCCAAACTAAGTTTCATAAGTGAAGGAGAAATAAAATCCTTTACAGATAAGCAAATGCTTAGAGATTTTGTCACCACTAGGCCTGCCTTACAAGAGACCCTGAAGGAAGCACTCAACATGGAAAGGAACAACCGGTACCAGCCATTGCAAAAACATGCCAAAATGTAAAGACCATCGAGGCTAGGAAGAAACTGCATCAACTAACGAGCAAAATAACCAGTTAATATCATAATGGCAGGATCAAGTTCACACATAACAATCTTAACCTTAAATGTAAATGGACTAAATGCTCCAATTAAGAGACACAGACTGGCAAACTGGATAAAGAGTCAAGACCCATCAGTCTGCTGTATTCAGGAGACCCATCTCACACGCAGAGACATACATAGGCTCAAAATAAAGGGATGGAGGAAGATTTACCAAGCAAATGGAGAACAAAAAAAAGCAGGGGTTGCAATCCTAGTCTCTGATAAAACAGACTTTAAACCATCAAAGATCAAAAGAGACAAAGAAGGCCATTACATAATGGTCAAGGGATCAATTCAACAGGAAGAGCTAACTATCCTAAATATATATGCACCCAATACAGGAGCACCCAGATTCATAAAGCAAGTCCTTAGAGACTTACAAAGAGACTTAGACTCCCATACAATAATAATGGGAGACTTCAACACTCCACTGTCAACATTAGACAGATCAACGAGACAGAAAGTTAACAAGGATATCCAGGAATTGAACTCCTCTCTGCAGCAAGCAGACCTAATAGACATCTATAGAACTCTCCACCCCAAATCAACAGAATATACATTCTTCTCAGCACCACATCGTACTTACTCCAAAATTGACCATATAATTGGAAGTAAAGCACTCCTCAGCAAATGTACAAGAACAGAAATTATAACAAACTGTCTCTCAGACCACAGTGCAATCAAACTAGAACTCAGGACTAAGAAACTCAATCAAAACCGCTCAACTACATGGAAACTGAACAACCTGCTCCTGAATGACTACTGGGTACATAACGAAATGAAGGCAGAAATAAAGATGTTCTTTGAAACCAATGAGAACAAAGATACAACATACCAGAATCTCTGGGACACATTTAAAGCAGTGTGTAGAGGGAAATTTATAGCACTAAATGCCCACAAGAGAAAGCAGGAAAGATCAAAAATTGACACTCTAACATCGCAATTAAAAGAACTAGAGAAGCAAGAGCAAACACATTCCAAAGCTAGCAGAAGGCAAGAAATAACTAAGATCAGAGCAGAACTGAAGGAGATAGAGACACAAAAAACCCTCCAAAAAATCAATGAATCCAGGAGTTGGTTTTTTGAAAAGATCAACAAAATTGACAGACCACTAGCAAGACTAATAAAGAAGAAAAGAGAGAAGAATCAAATCGACGCAATTAAAAATGATAAAGGGGATATCACCACCGACCCCACAGAAATACAAACTACCATCAGAGAATACTATAAACACCTCTACGCAAATAAACTGGAAAACCTAGAAGAAATGGATAATTTCCTGGACACTTACACTCTTCCAAGACTAAACCAGGAAGAAGTTGAATCCCTGAATAGACCAATAGTAGGCTCTGAAATTGAGGCACTAATTAATAGCCTACCAACCAAAAAAAGTCCAGGACCAGATGGATTCACAGCTGAATTCTACCAGAGGTATAAGGAGGAGTTGGTACCATTCCTTCTGAAACTATTCCAATCAATAGAAAAAGAGGGAATCCTCCCTAACTCATTTTATGAGGCCAACATCATCCTGATACCAAAGCCTGGCAGAGACACAACAAAAAAAGAGAATTTTAGACCAATATCCCTGATGAACATCGATGCAAAAATCCTCAATAAAATACTGGCAAACCGGATTCAACAACACATCAAAAAGCTTATCCACCATCATCAAGTGGGCTTCATCCCTGGGATGCAAGGCTGGTTCAACATTTGCAAATCAATAAACATAATCCAGCATATAAACAGAACCAAAGACAAGAACCACATGATTATCTCAATAGATGCAGAAAAGGCTTTTGACAAAATTCAACAGCCCTTCATGCTAAAAACGCTCAATAAATTCGGTATTGATGGAACGTACCTCAAAATAATAAGAGCTATTTATGACAAACCCACAGCCAATATCATACTGAATGGGCAAAAACTGGAAAAATTCCCTTTGAAAACTGGCACAAGACAGGGATGCCCTCTCTCACCACTCCTATTCAACATAGTGTTGGAAGTTCTGGCTAGGGCAATTAGGCAAGAGAAAGAAATCATGGGTATTCAGTTAGGAAAATAAGAAGTCAAATTGTCCCTGTTTGCAGATGACATGATTGTATATTTAGAAAACCCCATTGTCTCAGCCCAAAATCTCCTTAAGCTGATAAGCAACTTCAGCAAAGTCTCAGGATACAAAATTAATGTGCAAAAATCACAAGCATTCTTATACACCAATAACAGACAAACACAGAGCCAAATCATGAATGAACTTCCATTCACAATTGCTTCAAAGAGAATAAAATACCTAGGAATCCAACTTACAAGGGATGTAAAGGACCTCTTCAAGGAGAACTACAAACCACTGCTCAGTGAAATAAAAGAGGACACAAACAAATGGAAGAACATACCATGCTCATGGATAGGAAGAATCAATATCGTGAAAATGGCCATACTGCCCAAGGTAATTTATAGATTCAATGCCATCCCCATCAAGCTACCAATGAGTTTCTTCACAGAATTGGAAAAAACTGCTTTAAAGTTCATATGGAACCAAAAAAGAGCCCGCATCTCCAAGACAATCCTAAGTCAAAAGAACAAAGCTGGAGGCATCACGCTACCTGACTTCAAACTATACTACAAGGCTACAGTAACCAAAACAGCATGGTACTGGTACCAAAACAGAGATATAGACCAATGGAACAGAACAGAGTCCTCAGAAATAATACCACACATCTACAGCCATCCAATCTTTGACAAACCTGAGAGAAACAAGAAATGGGGAAAGGATTCCCTATTTAATAAATGGTGCTGGGAAAATTGGCTAGCCATAAGTAGAAAGCTGAAACTGGATCCTTTCCTTACTCCTTATACGAAAATTAATTCAAGATGGATTAGAGACTTAAATGTTAGACCTAATACCATAAAAATCCTAGAGGAAAACCTAGGTAGTACCATTCAGGACATAGGCATGGGCAAAGACTTCATGTCTAAAACACCAAAAGCAACGGCAGCAAAAGCCAAAATTGACAAATGGGATCTCATTAAACTAAAGAGCTTCTGCACAGCAAAAGAAACTACCATCAGAGTGAACAGGCAACCTACAGAATGGGAGAAAATTTTTGCAATCTACTCATCTGACAAAGGGCTAATATCCAGAACCTACAAAGAACTCAAACAAATTTACAAGAAAAAAACAAACAACCCCATCAAAAAGTGGGCAAAGGATATGAACAGACATTTCTCAAAAGAAGACATTCATACAGCCAACAGACACATGAAAAAATGCTCATCATCACTGGCCATCAGAGAAATGCAAATCAAAACCACAATGAGATACCATCTCACACCAGTTAGAATGGCGATCATTAAAAAGTCAGGAAACAACAGGTGCTGGAGAGGATGTGGAGAAATAGGAACACTTTTACACTGTTGGTGGGATTGTAAACTAGTTCAACCATTATGGAAGACAGTATGGCGATTCCTCAAGGATCTAGAACTAGATGTACCATATGACCCAGCCATCCCATTACTGGGGATATACCCAAAGGATTATAAATTATGCTGCTATAAAGACACATGCACATGTATGTTTATTGCAGCACTATTCACAATAGCAGGGACTTGGAATCAACCCAGATGTCCATCAGTGACAGATTGGATTAAGAAAATGTGGCACATATACACCATGGAATACTATGCAGCCATAAAAAAGGATGAGTTTGTGTCCTTTGTAGGGACATGGATGCAGCTGGAAACCATCATTCTTAGCAAACTATCACAAGAACAGAAAACCAAACACCGCATAAATTTCAATCATAGGTGGGAACTGAACAATGAGATCACTTGGACTCAGGAAGGGAATATCACACACAATCGGGCCTTACTTCATGGGAGGGGAGGGGGAGGGATTGCATTGGGGAGTTATACCTGATGTAAAATGACGAGCTGATGGGCAGCACACCAACATGGCACAAGCATATATATGTAACAAACCTGCACACGTTATATTAATAATGTACCCTACAACTTAAAGTATAATAATAAATAAATTTAAAAATAAAATAAATAAAAATAACAAATAAAAAAAAAAAAAGAATGCTGACTTGCCCCCAAATTCAAAACTAGGTCTAGTTAAGAACCCAGGCTCTTAACATTATACTGTATTACAGATATATGGTAGCTTAGAAAAAAGTGAAAGAGCAGGTTGCCAAATAGTACATAGTTATGATATTAATTTTATTGTAGTTATCGATATAAATAATTGGGTAGTGGGGTTATAAGGAATTTTAACATCATACTTTTGCACATATATTTTATTCAAAAATATGTTTGCTCATATAATTTTTAAAGTTATATTTGAAATAAATTTACTTGCTAAACTTAATTACTATGTCCTTAAAATCCTATTTAGGAACTCAATAAAAATCAAAGAATGTTCTAGGGCTAGAAAGAAGTGTGTGTACATGTGCATGCACGTGTGTGCAAACTGCAAGTATTATAATGGAAACTAGTAAGCTTCCTTTTTTTTTTGAGATGGAGTCTCACTCTACCACCCAGGCTGGAGTGCAGTGGTGCAATCTCGGCTCACTGCAACCTCCGCCTCCCCAGTTCAAGTGGTTCTCCTGCCTCAGCCTCCAAGAGTAGCTGGAACTACCGCGTGCCACCATGCCCGACTAATTTTTTGTATTTTTAGTAGAAACTGGATTTCACCGTGTTAGCCAGGATGGTCTCCATCTCCTGACCACGTGATCCACCCACTTTGGCCTCCAAAAGTGCTGGGATTACAGGCGTGAGTCACCGTGCCCAGCCATAAGCTTACTTTTCTATTCAGTAGCTAATAATTTCCAGTAAGATTATTTCAATAATTAAAATTGAACAGAACAGTTCTACTCTATGACTTGTAAAAGATGTGCCAGAAGTGAATATAGTTCATTGGAGTATGATTTTACATAGTCAACACTGGACTCTGTTTCCAATTTGTCCAATGTTTACCAGAATCTGAATACAATAATTTCATAATCATGATAATAGTGAAATCACTGTCTCTCTTTCGATAATTTAGTTGCCAAAGAGATCACTGTAACATTTAATTCATACATTTGTCAATTCCTGTTTATGTAGCATCTGCTCTGTGACAGATACAGAGGAACAGAGACATGATCTGCCCCTATCAGGCACACCGTCTGGTGATAAAAAGGCAAACCTACCACTTAGTAAAATATATATTATAGAAAATTGAATAGAGATCAAATGAATGACATTCATTTTTCTATTCTGATATGGTCATTGCGTGCCAAAAAGTATCCTAGATACCGGAGAACACAACAACAAGTAAACATCGTTTTTTATCCCAAGTGCTCACCGTCTAGTAGGGTAATCACAAAATGATTAACAAAAAAACAGGTTTTGCAAAAGGTCATGGAGCTTGTACTAATTGACTTGATGGGAGAAGAGCTGAAAAACATTTCTTTCACCTATGCCAAGCATAATTTTCTGAAGTGAGAAAACTGTCCTCTTGAAGATATTTCTGAAAGCAGTTACTATTTACTGGACTCACTCTCCTTTCATTTTGTTGGCTTAATATAATATACTTGGGTCCAACTCTCTACCAAGAGTGGTCATATTTTATGTAAAACTGGCAAATTTCAACAAGCCACTTCTCTGTTTGCTGCAAAAACTACAATCAGGCAAAACATGTACTATTATTGCCTGCTGTATTTCAACACCATATCCTTGCATTATTACTTAAATCTGTGCCAGGTTCTCCTCTTCATAATCCAAAGCTGCCAATGGAGATACCACAGTATCACAGTCATGTAGTCCAACATGTTCCCTTCAATATTTAAATCACCGAAGCATTTCTCTCTTGGAGTTAGAAAGTTAAAAGCAAAAAAATCCATGTTAGTAAAGCCGGAAATCAGTCATATAAGTGGGCTTGACCTGGTGATCTAACACCTAGACTTTTAAGCTAGAACTGTAAGATGCATAGGACTTCTTCAAGAAACCCTTTAAGAAAACAGTCACAACATTGGCTATATGAGGCATGAGAAACAATGGCATTGAGGGCTAAATTGCTCCATTTGGAGATGCTCTATGCAAATCAAGACTCCCCCACCCTTACTGACCATCTCTGCTCCTTCCTGCAGATCTCAGCTATTGCTTCTAAACAGTGAAATAGTTGTGATGATGAGTTAGAAAGAGAAAACAAAATAAAAATTATTTATGTCGGTATCATTTGTTGTATGAACTATTACAAGAGGAACCTTTATCTCCTTGCAATCGGAATGAGCTTTCTTATTTTCTTTCTTTCAACTTTTCTTTTAGGTTCAAGGGTACACATGCAGGTTTGTTATATGGGTGAATGCATGTCATGGGGGTTTGTTGGGCAGATTATTTCCTCAGGCAGGTATGAAGCCTGGTACCCAATAGTTATTTTTCCTGATCTTCTCCCTCCTCCCACCCTCCACCATCTGACAGGCCCCAGTGTATGTTATTCCCTTCTATGTGCCCATGTGTTCTCATCATTTAGCTTCCACCTATAAGACAGAATATGCAGTATTTATTTTTCTGTTCCTGCGTTACTTTGCTGTAGATAACGGCCTCTAGTTCCATCCATGTTCTGCAAAGGACATCATCTCATTCCTTTTTTTATGGCTGCATAGAATTCCATAGTGTATATGAGCTTTTTCTTTATCCAGTCTATCATTGATGGGCATTTAGGTTGATTCCAAGTCTGTTCTATTGTGAATAGTGCTGAAATGAACATAGGGGTGCATGTGTCTTTAGGATAGAATGATTTGTATTCCTCTGGGTATGTGCCTAGTAATGGGATTGCTGGGTAGAACAGTGATTCTGTGTTTAGCTCCTTGAGGAACTCCCACACTGGTTTCCGTACTGGTTGAACTAATTTATATTCTCACCAACAACGTATAAGCTCTCTCTTTTCTCCACAACCTCGCAGCATCTGTTGTTTATTTATTTATTTATTTTACTTTTTGATGATAGCCATTTTGATTGGTGTGAGATGGTATCTCACTATGGTTTTTATTTGCATTTCTCTAATGATCAATGATATAGATGTTTTTCCATATGCTTATTGACCACATGCAGACCTTTGTCAGATGTAGTTTGCAAACATTTTCTCCCATTCTGTAGGTTGTCTGTTTTTTCTATCGATAGTTTATTTAGCCGTGCAGAAGCCCTTTAGTTTAATTAGATTCCGTTTGTCAATTTTTTTCCTTTGTTGCAATTGCTTTTGGCGTCTTTGTCATGAACTCTTTGCCCACTCATATGTCCAGAATGGTATTGCCTAGATTGTCTTCCAGGATTCTTTAAAGTTTGGGGTTTAGCACTGAAGTCTTTGATCTTTCTTGAGTTGATTTTTGTATATGGTGTAAGGAAGGGGTTCAGTTTCAATCTTCTTCCCATGGCTAGCCAATTCTCCCAGCACCATTTATTGAATAGGGATTTCCTTCCCTATTGCTCATTTTTGTCAGCTTTTCCAAAGATCAGATGGTTGTAGATGTGTGGCCTTATTTTCAAGCTGTCTAGTTTGTTTCCTTAGTTCAAATATGTTTCTGGCTTTGTACAAGTACCATCTTGTTTTGGTTACTGTAGCCCTGTAGTATAGTTTGAAGGTGGGTAGCATGATGCCTCCAGCTTTGTTTCTGTTTTTGCTTAGGATTGCTTTGGCTATTCAGGCTTTTTTTTTGTTGTTCCATATGAATTTTAAAATATTTTTTCTAGTTCTGTGAAGAATGTCATTGGTGGTTTGATAGGAATAGAATTGAATCTATAAATTACTGTGGGCAGTATGGTCATTTTAATAATATTGATTCTTCCTATCAATGAGCATGGATGTTTTTCCATTTGTTTGTGTCATCTCTGATTTCTTTGAACAGTGTGTTGTAGTTCTCATTGTAGAGACCTTTCACCTATCTGGTTAGCTGTATTCCTAGGTATTTTATGCTTTCTTATTTTCAAATGTATTTTTCAGATTGGTAAAATTTTCAGACACATCAGTCCATTTTCCTGGGCAATAAAGTTCAAAGTGTTTGTTATGGTACACAAAGTCCTTTATGCTAACGTCGCCAGCCATAACTCTCACCATTCCTTTTCTTGCACCACAGGCCCCACCTACCTCTCTATTTCTGGGACAACTTACCTAGCTTTTATCAGTTAGCTTTATCATTAATTTATGCTCTCTCCAAATAAAGGTAATCTTTTGACCTTTGTAACTCTACTCTCTGTCTACACTAATATTTTTGTTGTTGTTGTTGTTGTTGTTGTTGTTTTTTCTTTTTTTTTTTGAGATGGTGTCTCGTTCTGTCACCCAGGCTGGAGTGCAGTGGCATGATCTCGGCTCACTTCAAGCTCCGCCTCCCAGGTTCACGCCATTCTCCTGCCTCAACCTCCCAAGTAGCTGGGACTTCAGGTGCCCTCCACCACGCCCGGCTAATTTTTTTGTATTTTTAGTGGAGATGGGGTTTCACCATGTTAGCCAGGATGGTCTTGATCTCCTGACCTCATGATCCGCCTGCCTCGGTCTTCCAAAGTATTGGGATTACAGGCGTGAGCCACAGCTCCAGGCCTGTCTACACTAATTTAACATATTTATTTCTAAAACATTGATATTCTCTGTTAAACTAAAAGCTTCTTAATGGGAATGTCCCCCTACCCAGTACTTTTTTAAAATTCTCCTAGCATTGTACCTACAACATAGTTGGTACTCAGTAGGTTTTTATTGGATGAATTAATAAATGCCCTGGGCAAATATTGATAGAATCCAATGATTTGGCATAAAGTGATGCCCATACAGAGAAAGAATGAAAAATATTTGAATTTGTTCTGCATAAGCAAAACTCTGATGAAAAAGAGGTAAAGGTCGTATTACAGTGTGTTAAGGCAAAATATAGTCTTTTGAGAAAAATTTAAAAGATAGTATGGCAGCCAGAGAAAATAGACTGTATTAGCCCTATTTTTCTTTTTGTACATTTTTTCATGTTGAGAAAAAAGAACAGATACATTTAAAGAATAATGGTTTGGGAAAATATTGAAAATAATTGCTGCATATTACTAAGGAGGTAACAAGAAATGATCATCTGGCAACTGGAACTCAGCTCAAGGCTTATTTTTCTTCACACAACACAATTTTTTCTGATGTAATTATTGCAGGATATTCCAAAATGATGTTCTCTCTATTAAATACCGCATACATGTAACAGGGAAATCCAATTCACTCCTTTAAATGCTTTGGTATAATAAGATTGGGGTTCTAAATAAGAAACTAACTCTTTGTGAAGAAAAAGGAAAACCAGCATTTTTTTTTCTTCTCAAATATTGGTGAATAGAGCCACTGGTGAATTGTGCTGTAAGTCTCCAAAAGATAAGGTTCCTGTCTCTGTGACGCCTGCATTCTAACACCAAAACAAATGAACAAGTTTCAAAGGTGATATTTTAAAGTTCTTATTGTACACTTCTCTCTTTTGTTGGTGCTATTTGTGAATGTGCAATTGACCACCTCCTAAACTGGAGTACTTCATGGAGAACGTCGAGTGCGGGATGATACCCAGCATCTAAATAAAAGCTGACAATGCTCACAAAGAATAGCGAACAATGTTCTAAACCTGACAGTGGGTTTACTGGATGGAGAAAAGAGAGAGGACTTGATCTGGATTTCACAGAAAGGGTCTGAAGAGCAAAGGAGCCATTATTTATCTTGATCTTCAGTTCAGTATCAAATATTGACAACACATCTATTTTATGTCATTCATAGTCTGTGTGCCAGGAGTAGAGATAAGCACTATAAATACATCAGTTGAAACAACTTCATGTAGAGTAAGTACTATAGATCAGGTGTGTGCCTAAAACTCTTGGAATTACCTATGGACTAGAATAAACCCCAACTAGGCCATGGTAAAATGAATTTAGGAAACAAGTGTTTATCTATTACTCAACAAAAAAAGCATTAAAGGTATACTATAAATAAGCAAGGCATTAGTAAGTAATGTGAGAAATACAGGACAAAAATGTCAACAACAGTAATTAAACTCCAATTGCCAAGCTACCACTTGTACAAGTCCAATCAATGCTAGATGCTATAGACATGAGGCTGTGAGAAGACTGAGAGTCCCTTCCTCCAGAGAACTCATGCCCTTATGCTTACCTTATTATGAAGAGACAGTCATTCATTAATTTCACAATAATTTATTGAACACCTATTATTTTAGGCTCTGATAATTCAGTAGTAAACAAAGTAGACAAAAACCTTGCCTTCCTTCTAGTGGGAAAAGATAGGCAAATAGCTTGGTAAAATATGTAGTGTGTGGCTGGGCGTGGTGGCTCACGTCTGTAATCCCAGTGCTTTGGGAGGCCGAGGCGGGAGGATCGTGAGGTCAAGAGATTGAGACTATCCTGGCTAACATGGTGAAACCCTGTCTCTACTAAAAATACAAAAATTAGCTGGGCTTGGTGGTGTGCACCTGTAGTCCCAGGTACTTGGGAGACTAAGGCAGGAGAATCACTTGAACCCAGGAGGTGGAGGTTACAGTGAACCGAGATCATGCCACTGCACTCCAGCCTGGCGACACAGCAAGACAATGTCTGGGGAAAAAAAAACAACAAAACACTAGTGTATCACTTGGTGACGTGTGGGGAAAAGTAAAGTAAGGAATGAAGAGAAATGCAGGTTGGAGGCTTTCTCTCAGCGCCAGAGGCATAGGTAAGTTAGAATCCTGAGCAGTCCTGGTCCTCTTGTGATAGTTATTGTAAACCAAGGAAATGGGCGTAAAGTAATTTCAGCTAAATGATCAAATGAATGTTGACAATGAAGGGAGGGGCTATCACGAGATATGCAAAGACTTCTAGGGCATCCTTTCAGTTCTTCTAACTATGTGGAGTTCTGAGACAGGGCAATTGTAACTAGGTTAGCAATCATCTGCTGAACTTCTGCTATGAAGTCAGGAGAAGCCTTGAGAGGAGTGCCATAATCCAGATCCCACCGAAAACAGGGATTCCCTCTTTGTTAAATTCAAAATGTCTGGAAGATAGAATATTAGGTATAAAATATTAGGCAGTTTTCTCAGTGTGGTTGTTTTACTAATATTATTTAATTTAAAATGTTCAAACTTCAAATTAATAGGTCTTCAAATTATAAAGTGGTATTTAATTAAGGCAAGAACAGGGTAACAGAAACTAGATATTACCTTGAAGAACAGAGCCAAGTACAGACTACTGCTATGCTTCCAAGAGTCCTTGCTGATAGCGTAAAAAACCATCACTAGAATGGATAGAGGATTTTTACATATTCCTTTTCTATAAGAGAAGTCTATTACTAAAATTGAATCAACAAAACCCATAATTTATGCTTTCTATCTAGTCTCTGTACACACTAAGTCCATGGTTATGGAAATAAGTCTCAGGAATCAGGTTGGTGAAATCAGAAATTTCATTCTACATCAAAGCTCACCCAAAGTTGACAATGTAAGGTGAGAAACAAGATGTGTAACCAAGTAACTACAAAGCAATAGGTTGCCAGTGTCAGGATATCTTTTTGAGCAGCTGCAGTGTTTTGGAGCCCTTAAAAAACTTCAAAGCAGTCAAATATCCTTGAGGTTTGCTTTAACCTGGGAGACTTTGTTATTCTCATGATGCTGTTTATGGAACAAAGTTGTCATTCATGAAGCTGCCACAAGAAAGATAAGGCAGGCAACAATTTGGGATTATTCAATAATGTAGCTTATTGACCAAGATTTATGAAGTTCCAAGAAATTATTTTTTTTCTACATTTCACAGTCTTTTCTCACTTTCAGACTCCCACGTAACACACTACCATGATCCCTTCCATTATTAGGAAAGATGAGATAAATTTGTGTACCACTACAACTTTAAAGCCCTTAGTTAAGAAATGTTTGCTGTCTGCCCATGAGCACCTCACCTCTAAATCTCTCCTAGTAATCAGCACTCTAGTTTTCTGGGCTGTTCTAGACATCTTGGCACTTGCATCTCTTCTCCATGTACTGAATGGTTACATAATTAGAGATAGCCTACATATTAACTAGAAAAATTGTGAAAAGAATTACAGACAAAAGTAGGGGGAGTTATCAGATAATGGTTTAATATTACTGGTTAAGGAAGTACAAGTTAGAAGCCTACAGTTTTGCCTTATCCAAGAACAAATGACCCCAGACCTATGATGCTTAGTGAGGAGCATAGAATTCTCTTCCAGTTTAGATTGGAAAGACACTAACAGTAGATGGTTTGTACTTGTGCCAAATGAAAAATCCACACCTTGTGTCCAGGAATGATATGGCAGTAGCAGCTTTGAGAAGCTTTAGGCTTTTATCAGGTGGAAATGGTAGAGTCAGAGTGACAGTGGGAGCATGAACTGGGGAGGAAGTGATAAGGTCATGCCAGACAGGAGTGTTCTGACAAAAAGGCATAGAGGTATAAAGGTACAAATCATGTCAGAAGACAGTAATTTGATTAGTTTGCTGGGGATAAACTTTCAAACAGAAGAACAGTTAAAAATGAAATTGGAAATGTAAATTAGGGTCAGTTGTATGACTCTTTGAATGTTCAAAGATTGAAAACTAGATCTAATATCTTCCCTTATAAGTAACAAATGACAGACTTGAGTTTTGAGGCTTATTTATTATTACACAGGAAATATCATCTTTTCCAAACAAAAGCTACCTTTAAAAGTTGCTTTGGATACTAGAGAACATTGATCTCAGAGGGTACTATTCCTTTTGTGATGGGTCTCTATATTTTCACATGTAAAATGTACTCTCTCTCAAATAACCAATGATGATATTATAACTTTATATATGTAATTACTACTGATGGTTTCAAAACATTTTCCATCACTTTAATATCCTATTTGGAGCTCACGAGAATGTCCATGGAAAATACCAACACAGATTTATTAGAGTGAGACTGGAAAACTAACTTTTACTTTCAAATGGGTAACACGGCCTTTCTGTCATTGATTCTCCCCATGAATACTGAAATAATTTAACTCTCAAGAGTACTATTAATTGACAAGCACACAGTGACAGAACATGTTATCTGTTTTTTGAGTTAATTTGTATTGATCCAAAAATATGTCAGTGGAAACTGCTGTTGCAAAACCCTCTCCCTCAAACTGCTGATGACTTTTATGTCCAGATTTCTAAAGATGACATCCTAGAAAATAAAATATAAAATTCAGTGACTTTTAAATGAAAAAGTCCTCTTTTGATAAATTATGTGTATCAAAATGGCCTAAGATTGTCCAAGGATGTCTTTATGCATAATGAACTGGAAGTCATTATGCCTGGCACTTTGTAAGTGTTCAAAAAATTAATATTTACCAAATAAATGAATAAAAGCAGAGCATATTTTAATTTACTAACTTATGATGAGATTCTTATATACCTACATGATTTATTAAACATCATGATATAGCCATGGAGTACTACTCAGTCAAAAAAAGGAAAAAAATAATGGCCTTTGCAGCAACCTGGATGGAATTGCAGACCATTATTCTAAGTGAAGTAACTCAGGAAAGGAAAACCGAACATTGTATGTTCTCACTCACAAGTAGGAACTAAGCTATGAGGATACAAAGGCCTAAGAATGATACAATGGACTTTGAGGACTTGGGGGAAAGGATGGAAAAGAGGTGAGGGATAAAAGACTACACACTGGGTTCAATGTATACTGCTCAGATGATGAATGCACCAAAATCTCAGAAATCACCACTGAAGAACTTATTAATGTAACCAAACATCACCTGTACCCCCAAAACCTATGGAAAAAAAATAAAAATTATAAATTAAAAAAAGGTTTAGGACATCATTTTTTCTTTTTATTTTGAAAATATTTTCATGTTTTATATACAACTATTATATTCTATAGTATATCAAAATAAAAATTCTAAGGGGTTATTGGCACACAGTTGTCTTAGACTGATGTATATCAGACACAAGCTAAATTCTCTGCTCTATCAACTCTTCATTTTTGACTTCAGGTATTTTTAAAATTATATAATATTTCATGCAGAAAAGAAAATACAAAATGTAAGTTAGGGTTTAACAAATTGTAAAACAAATACTGTCATAAGCACCAGTACCCTTAAGATAATTTAAAAATTGTGTTTCTTATTTAGTTTTCAATTATAATTGTTGAACTCTCACTTTGTACCTCTCCACAAACACATCCTTCTCTCCTCATCCCTCTGTCAAGATCAACTGTTATTTAGTATTTTGTGTTTATTATGAATGTGTATGTTGGTATAGTTTTACTCTGCAGATATGCATATCTGATGTACTTTTAAACTGTGTATCAATAGTATTATATTGCATACATTTTTGTGACATACTTTTATCTATTCACATTTATGATATATGTATTTATCAATATATAATATATATTAATGTCTATCAATATTTATCAATTGACTGACGATTTATTAAAATCATATGTATTACTATTACAAATGATGCTACTGTGAACACTATTCTGCATGTGCAAGAGTATCACTAATGCAATTTTGCCCCCAAAAGGGACATTTCATAATGTCTGGAGACAATTTTGGTAATTATGGTTGGGGATAGGTTGCTACTATGCTTCTGGCACCAATGGAGCAGAGATCAAAGAGTCTGTTAAACATTCTACAATACATAAGAAAGCCTCCACAACCAAGACTTAAGTGCCCCCAATGTAAGTAATGCACAGATAGAGAAGCTCTACTCTAGGTCTTACTATATCTATGAGTGTAATTTCTGGGTTTTCTGTTACACGCATATTTTTTTTTTTTTTTTTGAGACGGAGTCTCGCTCTGCCGCCCAGACTGGAGTGCAGTGGCCGGATCTCAGCTCACTGCAAGCTCTGCCTCCCGGGTTCACGCCATTCTCCTGCCTCAGCCTCCCGAGTAGCTGGGACTACAGGCGCCCGCCACTGCGCCCGGCTAGTTTTTTGTATTTTTTAGTAGAGACGGGGTTTCACTGGGTTAGCCAGGATGGTCTTGATCTCCTGACCTCGTGATCCGCCCGTCTCGGCCTCCCAAAGTGCTGGGATTACAGGCTTGAGCCACCGCGCCCGGCCTCTGTTACACGCATATTAAACTTTCTTTCCAAAGCTGTTATCTCAACATTCACAGCATATAATAGCTCCTCTTACTAATAAAATTTTGCTATTAAGTATTGCTAAACTTTAAAATAATTGCCTGTATTCACTCTTTATCTCTTCTTTGTAAAAGAAAATGTGTAATATTGGGATGACCTGTTTCCTGAAAATTTTGTGGGACTGATTTGTAAAACAATCTAGTCCTGGTCTTTTATATTCAGGAATATTTAAAATTCATTTAATTTCTTTAATAGCTTGTTATATTTTTCTAGATGTTAGTCTATTGCATATAAGTTTTAAGTGTATTACTTTTCACTTTTAATAACTTTTACTCTTCTGTATTTGTGTTTGTGTCCAACTCTAGATTAATACTGTACCTCTCATTTTTCTTCTTGCTCAATCCTAGCAGAGGTTTGTTATTATTCTTTTTTATACATTAAAATTATTGGCTTTATTAATTCTTCCTGTTTTACTTTGTTTTCTATTTTATTAATTTCTATGATTTTTATTGTTTACTTTTTTATATTTATTGTTTTGTCACTTTTATAATACCTTCAGAAATACATGTAACTCATTCAGTTATGGCTTGAATCTTTTCATAATATAATGATATTGATATATCTTTGTATTATATTCTATATTAAGTTATATATTAAAAATATTGAATATTCATTATTATTCAGCTCTACTCAATGAAGTTCTATTATTGTTTATTTTTCATGCAAATACTTTGAAAATTATTTAATACTTTCCAAACACATGAGATTTTTCAGATATGTTAGGTTTATAATCTGTAGTTATTGAATTTTGATCAGGAAATTTTATCTGGAACCAGGAACTGGAGGAACCTGGTTAAATAGCAGCCTCCACCAATTGTCCTCCCTGTAGGATCACCAAAATAACAACTACCTACCGAAAAAGCACCTTCAAAAGAACAAAATATCAGATGAAGTAGTCATAATATCTGATATTAACTTCATATTGCTGAAAGAGGCACTGAAGAAGGTAGGAAAAACAGTTTTCAGTGTTCAACACCACTCTTTCCCCATTCTCCTGGCAGCAGCTGGATGGCAAGGTGAAATAATCTGTGTGTTTTTGAGAGAGTGCACAGATTGTTGGACTTTGCATTGGAACTCAGTGCTCTAAACACTGGGCAGAACTCAGCCAATATCCATGGAGGGAGCATTTAGACCAGCCCTAGACAGAGGGAAATTGCCCATCCCAGTCGTCAGAATGTGAGTTTCAGCAAGCCTCCCCACCATGGGCTAAAGAGTTCTGGGGTTGTAAATAAGCTTGAAAGGCAGTCTACGCCAAAAGAACTGCAAGTCCTAGGCAAGTTCTAGTGATGTGCTTGGCTCGCAGCCAGTGGGCTTGGTGGGGCATGTGGCCTAGTGAGACACCAGTGGGGTAGCTAAGGAAGTGCTTGTGCACAGCTCACAGCTCCTTCATTTTGCATGAGGAGAAGATAGGCAAGAGTAAAGAAGACTTTGTTTTGCAACTTGGATAAAAGCTCAGCCATGGTAGGATAGAGCACTAGACTGAGTTGTGAGGCCCCATTCCAAACTGTAGCTCCCTGATGACATTTGTAGATACATCCTGGCTCAAAGGGGAACCCACTGCCTTGAAGGGGAGGACAGAGCCCTGGAATGATTCATTAGCTGCTGTCTAAAGACCTCTTGGGCCCTAAAAATACAGCAGTCATAACCAGGTAGTGGGCCTTAGGTGAGACTCTGGGATGTGTTAGTTTCACATGACGCCCAACACATTCATATCTGTAGTGGCTACAGGAGACATGCCTTCTGCTTGAGAAAAGCGGAAGGAAGAGTAAAGGAGGGAATGACCCAGTGCAATCCCAGTGGTGTTCGCCACAGAGGTGCTTAAATCACACATTCTCCAATTCCAGGTACTGCAGCACAGAGAGAGAGAGACTACATTTGTTCAAGAGAAAGTAAGGTGAGAGAACAAGAGTCTATGCCTGGTCATTCAGAAAATTTTCTTGGATCTTATCCCAGACCACCTAAGTGGTACCTATATGAGTCTCCAAGAACCACAGCATTATTGGGCTTGGGGTACTTTCTTTTTTTTTTTCTTTTTTTTTTTTTGAGACGGAGTCTCGCTCTGTTGCCCAGGCTGGAGTGCAGTGGCATGATCTCGGCTCACTGCAAGCTCTGCCTCCCGGGTTCACACCATTCTCCTGCCTCAGCCTCCTGAGTAGCTGGGACTATAGGTGCCCACCCCCACGCCTGGCTAATTTTTTGGTATTTTTAGTAGAGACAGGGTTTCTCCATGTTAGCCAGGATGGTCTCAATCTCCTGACCTAGTGATCTGCCCGCCTTGGCCTCCCAAAGTGCTGGGATTACAGGCATGAGCCACCGTGCCCGGCCTGGGCTTGGGGTACTTTCTAACGCAGATATGGTTGCAGTGGCCAAAGACTTAGATCAAAACGCCTAAGTACTTTCATGTACCTGGAAAACCTTCCCCACAAGGACTGGTACGCACAAGCCCAGACTACATAGACTACAATATATACCTAACTCTTCAATGCTCAGACATAGGAAAACATCTATAAGTATCAAGACCATCCAAGAAAACGTGACCTCACGAAACAAACTAAGTAAGGCACCAGGGACCAATCCTGGAGAGACAGAGAGATGGTAATTCAAAATAGTTGTTTTGAGAAAACTCAAAGAAATTCAAGATAACTCAAAGAAATAATGCAGAATCCCATCAAATATATATATTTGAAAAACGATCTTGCTTTTTTAGCCATGCTGGAGTGCAGTGGCATGATCTCGGCTCACTGCCACCTCAATCTCCTGGGCTTAAGTGATCCTCCCACCTTATCCACCAGAGTAGTTGGGGCTGCAGGCACATGCTACCATGCCCAACTAATTTTTGTATTTTTGTTGTTGTTGTAGAGATGGATTTCACCATGTTGTTCAGGGTAGTCTTGAAATTCTAGGCTTAAGCAATCTGCCCGCCACAGCTTCCCAAAATGGTGGAATTACAGGCTTCAGCCACTGTGGCCAGCCCCATCTGATAAATTTCACAGTACAATTGAAATAATTAAAAAGAATTAAGCAGAAATTCTGAGACTGAAAAATGCAATTGACATATTGAAGAATGCATCAGTATCAATGGCAGAACTGATCAAGCTGAAGAAGGAATTAGTGAGCAAGAAGATAAGCTATTTTAAAATACACAGTGAGAGGAGACAAAAGAAAAAACTAAACTATTTTAAAATTTTTATATGACAAAAAAAAAAACCCAGATAGCCAAAACAATCCTAAACAAAGAAATGAAGCTGGAGGCATCAATCTGCTAGACTTCAAACTATACTACAGGGCTAAAGTAACCAAAACAGCATAGTACTGGTACAAGAGCAGACACATAGACCAATGGAACAGAATAGAGAATGCAGAAATAGGACTGCACACTTGCAACTCTCTGATCTTCAACAAACCTGACAAAAACAAGCAATAGGGAAATAATTCTCATTCAATAAATGGTGCTGGAAAAAACTGGCTAGCCATATGCATAAGATTGAAACTGGACTCCTTCCTTATACCACATACAAAAACCAACTCAAGATGAATCAAAGACTTCAATGTAAAACCCCAAAGTGTAAAAAATCTGGAAGACAACCTAGGCAATAGCATTCAGAACATAGGCATAGGCAAAGATTTCATGACAGAGACACCAAAAGCAATTGCAATAAAAACAAAAATTGACAAATGGAATCTAATTAAACTAAAAAGTTTGTGCACAGCAAAGAAACAATCAACAGAGTAGACAGACAATCCACAGAATGGGAGAAAATTTTTGCAAACTATGCATCTGACAAAGCCTAATATCCAGCATCTATAAGGAACTTAAACAAATTTACAAGAAAAAAACAAACAACCCCATAAAAGTGAGCAAAGGGCATGAACAGACATTTTTCAAAAGAAGACATACATGCAGCCAACAATCATATGAAAAAAGCTCAACATCACTGATTATTAGAGACATGCAAATCAAACTCACAATGAGATATCATCTAACACTCATCAGAACAGTAACTATTAAAAAGTCAAAAAAGAACAGATGCTGGTGAGGTTGTGGAGAAAAAAGGAACAGTGCTACGTGATGGGAATGTAAATTAGTCCTGCCATTGTAGAAGACAGTGTGACAATTCCTCAAAGATCTAAAGGCAAGTACTATTCAACCCAGTAATCCCATTACTGGGTATATACCCGCACATGTATGCTCATTGCAGTACTATTCAGAATAGCATTTAGGTTGACATGGAATCAGCCTAAATGCCCAACAATGATAGACTAGATAAGGAAAATGAATATATACACAATGGAATTCTCTACAGCTATAAAAAAGAATGAGATCATTTCCTTTGCAGGAGAATGGATGGATCTGGGGACCATTATCCTTAGCAAACTAACACAGGAATAGAAAACCAAATACTGCATGTTCTCATTTATAAGTGGGAGCTAAATGATGATAATACATTGATACAAAGAAGGGAACAACACACACTGGGACTTTTCAGAGGATAGGGGTGGGAGGAGGGAGGGGATTAGGAAAAACAAGTAATGGGTACTAGGCTGAATATGTGGGTGATGAAATAATCTTTACAGCAAACCCCCATGACAAAAGTTTACTTATGTAAAAAATCTGCATTTGTACCCCTGAACTTAAAAAAAAGAAAAAATGATGATAATAACTAATTGTACAAATTGAGTATCAATTAACAATGAAATAAAAGGCTTTTGTTTTATGAAAAGAGTCCGGAAAAACAAACAAACGAACAAAAAACAGTAAAACAAACCTATAAGATCTAGAAAGTAGCCTCAAACAGGCAAATGTAAGAGTTACTGGCTTCAAAGCAGAGGTAGAGAAAGGGATGAATCCTATAAGTTTTGGCATGTTGTGCATTCGTTTTAATTTTTCTCAAGGTATTTTTATGTCTTTTGTTATTTCTTTTTTGCCCCATTGATTAAGTGTGTGCTATGCAATTTCCACATATTTGTAAATTTTCCAGATTTTCTTATTATTGATTTTGGATTTGACTGTAATGTACCTTGATGAGAATATCTTTGAGTCTATCTACCTAGAACTCATTCACCTTCTTAGATATATAGATTCATATCTTTTATCAAAGTTGAGACATTTTTGGCCATTTTTTCTTCAAATATTATTTCTGTCTCTTTTTCCTTGTCTTCTCCTTCTGATATTCTATTAAAAACTAGGCATATGTTGGTATGCTTGATAATACCTTTCCAGTCTCTTAGTCTCTGTTTATTTTTCTTTTTTCTTACTTCTTTCTGCATTTCTGTTCCCAAGACTTGATCATCTCAGTTGACTTATTTTCAAGTTTGTTGACTTCCCTTTTCGCCTGCTCAAATCTGCTGTTGAACTCCTTCAGTGAGTGTTTTATTCATCATTGCATTTTTTGATTCCATAATTTCTATGTGGTTTCTTTGAATAATTTCTTTAATAATGTCCTCCATGTGGTGAGATGTTACTTTTCTGGTTTTCTTGTTTTTTTGTCCATGGATTTCTTCAGTTTTTGAGAATACTTAAAATAAGGGGACATATTTTCTTGTTTCCTTACATCTTCATACTTTTTTGTTGAAAAGTGTACATTTTAAATATTACACTGTGGCAATTCTGGAAGTCAGACTTTCCTTCTTCCTTAGGGTTGGTTGTTGCTTTTATGTGGTTACTGTTGTTTGCATATGGACTTTTCCATGGTAATTTTGTAAAGTCTGTATTTTTTTCCTTTGTGTGACAACTGAAGTCTCTCTTTCATTAGCTGAATTATTAGCTAAATATTTGACAGAAATTTTCTTAAACACCTGAAATCCAACCAAATCAAACAGAATAAAAATTATATCATCTTTGCAAATTAGATCTGTGTTGGGACTCTTTCATCGCTCAGTAGGATAGTCTGCGTTAGCCTTCACTTCTTGGTTGCATAGAGCCTGAAGGTCAACCAGAGGTGAGAGCATAGGGTTTTTTCTGGTCATTTCTTAGCATGTCTCTAGCTTTGAGCAAGCATATAGCCTTAAAGAGTTCCCAGAATTTGTGAGAGACTTTCAAAGCCTATATTCTTCATTTCTTTCTGTTCCAATTATCTTCTTTTCTTTTCTAAGATTTTTAATCTATTTCTCACTCCTATTATTCTCTGTCCCAGGCAGCAGCATCTAATAGATTTGCCTTTAAATATTTTTGACAAACTGCTCTGAGAGCTGCCTCAGCCCTGGAGAAGTTCTGAGACAGGTAAAAACAAAAGCAAACTCTTGAGCCAATTCTTCAGTGAGCCATGAGACAGGTCAAAACCAACAACAATTCTTTGAGAATAATTCCATATTGCTTTCTGTGGTACCAGCAACCACTAGGAATGTGCCCTGCCATGCAAGGCTACTGTCCCACTGGAGTGTAGAGGATGGTAACAGGGTAAAACAAAATGCCGCAGAGCTCTCTTTCCAAAATAAAGCGGTTGTTACTCATTAGGCATTATCTTGATGTCAGTTTAGATTAGATTTCAGAGGTCCAAAAGCATTTATTCTGACACTTTTTCTAAGCTACTCTGTTGCTCTTGTGAAGAGTTGGAGTTTTAGAGTTCCCTCATCTGCTATCTATTTTTGCTGACATTACTTCTATTACTTCTAAGTATTTGTCTCCACGCTTTGGAAAACAACATAAATGTTGAAATTGCTAAAATCTCAACATGTTTACAATTCCAAATATTTATTAATTTCCTTCTATTATGTGTCTCATTCAGTCTAAGATGAAAGGAATGGGGATACACCAGTGAGGTTAGCCAACTTTTACTGAGGGCTCAGTACATATTAGGCATTGTTTTGAGTGAGTTACATTTCTTCACTCAATCAATCTACACAGCAATGCTAGCAAGTGGCTGGTCTGATGTACATTTTATAAAAATATAGTGCAATGATATTGAATAACTTAACCATGGTCACACTGCAAGTAAGGTGGGGCACCAAGATTTATATGTAGATAGTCTGTCTTCAGAGCCTGTGTTCTAGACTACTCTTCCCTACTGCCAGTACTATAGAGACAGAGTTATCAACTAACAATAATAACAAAGAAAAAGACAGTTTTGATGTCAAACCTTTTCTTTTGCCAGAAAGTTTGTTTGTTTTCTGTGTTATAGATACACAGAAGAAAAAAAGGTTCCAGTCTCATCAAAGCAAATTGATTATTTTGGTTGCTTCTTCTTGGTCTTCATATAATGTTTTGGGTGTTTAATTACTTTTTGCTTTGATTTTGCCCTTGTCAACCCTTTTGAGAGTAAGGATAATATAGATTTTATGTATTTTCACTTATTTTAATATATTCCCATTTGGTGGCCAATAATTAGTTTGTTTCAATGGCCTTTTGAAATCACATTTCTTCCTAACTGGCATATAATTCTAGGTTGTGACATTTCTGAGTATTGATTTAAATTCCTTTTTGTCTTAACTTCTGGGAAAACTTTCACAAAATTAAATGATAATTCCTCAAATTAAAGCAAATTCGGAGGACCTTCATTCCCGTGTGTAAAAGTAAATTTGAAATATCTGACAGCAGCTGAAGTGGACCCTTAAACTCAGCTGTATTAATGTCAAAAGTCTGCAAAAGAATATTACAAAAGCTAAGTAGAAGATTAACTAAGAAATATAACAAATGTCACAAGAAATGAAATAGGATTTGAGGGTTTAGAGAGTTTGGTACTGTAAAAAAAAAATGAGAAAAATGGCAACATGGTGCTTGAATTGTAGGGCTCTGAAAAGGAATTTTTTTAAACCCTTGAAAGGAATTGAACTTGGTAGACAAGCCCATGGAAAAAAATATATTTCATGAAATACACATGCTAGAATTCCTTCTGAAATCATAGTATTGTCATGCTTTCTTGTGAAAAGTAATTTGTAACAAATTATGTGAGCCACCCCATAAAATATTTTGCATGTGATCCTTAATTGGGTATATTTGAGACATTGTTCTTTTTAAAAAAAAAAAAAAAAGAAAATGGCTCAAAATATCACTAAAATTGCTATGTAATATTTAAATGCTTAATTGCTATACAAATGAAATTTACATATATTAAAACCTAGCCAAAATAACCCAAAATAACCACATTAAATTACTATAAACATGAAAAAAGCCTAAGCTTTTTTCCCTCGGGACCTGTGTTTCCCTTGGTCTGAGGTGATAGGACAAGGATCATTCACACCTGTAGCCAAGAGTATGTCTGTTTTTTTCGTTGTTTTTACCCAGCTTTTTCTAGAAAGTCCTACCCTAAGACACAGGCATGAATGCACTAAAACACACACACACACACACACACACACACACACCCTCCTTTTGCCCTCAAAAACCCAGAAAACCCAGCTGACAAAAATCAGTTTATTTATTAGCAAATAATTTTATATGGTTTTGATTCGTGTCCCGACCCAAATTTCATGTTTAATTGTAATCCCCAGTGTTGGAGGTTGGGCCTGGTAGGATGAGATTAGATCATGGGGGTGGATCCTTCATGCATGGTTTAGTACCATCTCCTTGGTACTGTTCTCACAATAGTGAGTGAGTTCTCGTGAGATCTTGTTTAAAAATACGTAGCACATCTCCCCTAACTCTCTCTTGCTCTTGCTCTTGCCATGTAAGATGGCTGCTCCACTGTGCCTTTCACCATAAATAAAAGCTCTCTGAGGCCTCTCCAGAAGCAGATGCTGCCATGCTTCCTGTATAACCTGCAGAGCCATTAGCCAATTAAACATCTTTTCTTTATGAATTACTCAGTCTCAGGTTATTTCTTTATAGCAATTTGAGAATTTACTAATACAGGATTGGAAAGACACTAGGTATTAATCAAGCAAATAATATTTTCTTCTCTGACTTTATGTTCCCAGAATCCTGTTATGTTTTATGTACATGTGACAGATAAACATCATGTGTGTACATAGATAAGAAGATGCTTTGTTTGAAAAGATTATTGCCACAAGCTGTTGTAGAGCGTCGCAATAAAAGGAGAGAGAGAGACTATTGCAACAGGGAGAACACTTCAACCATAAGATCTACAAGTATCTCAAGATTCATGAAGAAAAGAATTGTATTTAATAGGGAGACATAAGCAAGGCTAGAGAGAACCAAAGATGGTACAGGGGATGATTGGGTAGCTCTATCAGACACTTGAGCTGGAAAGGAAATGTTTTTCTTTGAGGTCAAGGTCAGCCTATTCTTAGAAGGAACCATTACATTGGGTTTGTTTTGCCTTCCAATGCCGACTCAGGCTGAGGGAGGATAAAAAATAAAAATTCAGTGGTGGTTGGGGCGGGGGGAGGATAGAAATTTAAAGTTTGATCAAGCCAAGTTACTAGATATTTTTATAAAATTGTTCAGTGGCTACAAACAGTTCAGTTAATCATTTTTGAGAAAACAAACGGAAATTTGACAGTTCTGTGTCTGGTCTGGTCTGAAGTGAAACTAAGTCATCTGTGTCTCAACTCAGTCATATGGGGAAGGGTGTGTGGTTCTTTTCAGGAAGCCATTTTCTGGAAGAAAAACGTGGGGAAGAAGTTCTTAATCTCACTGTTTTCTAAAAATCAGACGTCTCAGGAAAAGTTCTACATTGGCAAATGTAAATGAAAAGATGACATATTGGGCGGTATGTTAGATAATCTGCCAGTTTGAATGTCTTCTGTACATAGTGAATGCCTTTTCTATATCAAACCATTTGATCCTAGCACAGCTTTGCACTTCTCGCTTGTATCAAATTACTTAGAGGTCATCTTCCCAGTTGGTCACTGAATTGGGATTTCCTGTTTTATCAAAAGCAAGATATTTGCTTATCTTCCATCTCACCTTTCCACCACCATAATAGTTAGAAGAGGTTTTTTAATCCAACTCAAGATTGATGAGTAGCTTTCATATGTGTTTTATTTCAGAGGCCTAATATTAAGGAAAGTTTGAGCAACCACGAGGAAAGATGTTTAAGTGATCAGTAAGGCTTAACAAATGTTCATGCTGTGAAGACGAAGTTATTAACTTAGACCATTTGGGAGTCACATGTTCAGACTGCAGCCAGGATTCCAAAACTGAAATGTTGATCTTTAATGCATTTGACTTCTCAGGACTGTTTTTATATTCTTTGAGAAATACCTCACAAGGCCATTTGCTTCCTGCACTTACATCAAGTCTATCAAAACTAGCCCTCAGTGACTCAGCCTAGAACAGACTATTAGGAAATGTGCTGACAGAGTCAGTAACTTACATGTATATAAAATGACGGGCAGGGCTTAATACGTGAGCCTCCTGAAGGAAGCAATTTTTTGTTGTAATTGTCATTTTGTTTGTTGCTTGGTTGTTTTCCTTTTTCCCAGGAAAAGCATAGGGAGCAGAAATTGTATGTTACTTAACCAACAGTAGAGGGTTCTGTGATATTTTTATCTGGTCTGACCACTTTCTGTGCAGCACACAATACTGGAAATCTTTATGCTGATGTATACGCATTCTGAAAAATTAAAATGTTTAAGTCATAGCAATTTTATGACCTTGTGGCCAGCTGAAGGACTTTTTACTGGATCAAGCCAGGGCGAGCAAAGGACAAACATTCCAACAAGCTCTCTGTATTTGAATTTTCTGGTTTTCCAGAAGCCTGTGCCATGACTAGTTCTGCCTTCAACCTTCCCACAGCTTCCTGTTACCACTCTGACCTCATTTTCTAATACAGGCATACTTTAGAGATACTGCAGGTTAGGTTCCAGACTACCATAATAAAGCCAATGTCATGATAAAATGAGTCACACAAATTTTCGGTTGCCCAGTGCATGTAAAAGTTAGGGTTACACTATACTTGGGTCTATTAAGTATGCAACTACATTGTGTCTAAAAACACAATGTACACACTTTGATTTAAAAATAGCATATTGATAAATATACTAACAATTATCTGAACCTTTAGTGAGTCATAATTTATTGTCAAGTGGAGGATTTTACCTCCATGCTGATGGCTATTGACTGACCAAGATTTTGGATGCTGAAAGTTGGAGTGGCTGTGTTAATTTCTTAAAACAAGACAGCAATGAAACTTGCTGCATTGATTGGCTCTCCTTTTGCAAAAGGTTTCTCTGTAGCATGTGATACTATTTGATAACATTCTACCTACAGTACAACTTCTTTCAAAATTGGAGTTCATTGTCTCAAATCCTGCCACTACTTTATCAACAAAGTTTATGGACTATTCTAAATCCTTTGTTTTTATTTCAACAATGTTCACATCGTCTTCACCAGGAGTAGTTTCCATCTCAAGGAACCACTTTCTTTGATTATTCATAAGAAACGACTCCTCGGCTGGGTGTGGTGGCTCACGCTTGTGATCCCAGCACTTTGGGAGGCTGAGGCGAGCGGATCACAAGGTCAGGAGATCGAGACCATCCTGGCTAACATGGTGAAACCCTGTCTCTACTAAAAATATTAAAAAAAAAAAAATTAGCCGGGTGTGGTGGTGGGCGCCTGTAGTACCAGCTACTTGGGAGGCTGAGGCAGGAGAATGGTGTGACCCGGGAGGCAGAGCTTGCAGTGAGCCGAGATCATGCCACTGCACTGCAGCCTGGGCAAGAGAGCGAGACTCCATCTCAAAAAAAAAAAAAAAAAGCAACTCCTCATCCTTTCAAGTTTTATTAAGAGATTGCAGGAATTCAGTCACATCATCAATCTCCACTTCTAATTCTAGTTATATTCTCATTTCCACCACATTTGCAGTTAGCTTCTCCACTGAAGTCTTGATCCCCTCAAAGTCATCCATAAGGGTTGAAATAAACTTCAATCAAACTCTTGTTAATGTTGATGTTTTGACTTTTTCCAATCAATTAAAAATGTTCTGAATAAGATCTATAATAATGAATCATTTCCAGAAGATTTTCAATTTACTTTGCCCAGGTCCATCAGAGGAATAAAAATTTATGGCAGCTTTAGCCTTAGGAAATGTACTTATTAAATAATAAGACTTGAAAGTAAAAATTACTCTTTGATCCATGGGCTGCAGAATGGATGTTGTGTTAGATGGCATAAAGACAACATTAATTTCCTTGTACACATTCTTTAGAGTTCTTGGGTAACCAGGCATTGTCAATGAGCAGTAATATTTCAAAAATAATATTTTCTAGGTAAGGGATCTCGACCATGGGCATAAAATATTCAGTAAATGATGCTATAAACAGATAATTTTTCATCCCGGCTTTGTTGTTCCATTTATAATGCATAAGTACAGTAGATTTAGCATAAATTTTAAGGATCCTAGGATTTTCAGAATGCTAAGTAAACACTGACTTCAGCTTAAAGCCAACAGATGCAGTAGCCTCTAACAAGGGAGTCAGTCTGTTCTTTAAAGCTTCGAAGCCAGGTATTCACTTCCTCTCTAGCTGTGAAAGTCCTAGATGGCATTGTCTTCCAATTAAAAGCTGTTCCATGTACATTAAAATCTGTTGTTTTGTGTAGTCACCTTTATCAATGATCTTAGCTAGATCTTCTGGATAACTGGCTGCAACTTTTACATCAGTACTTGCTGTTTCATCTTGCACTTTTATGCTATAGAGATGGTTTCTTGCTTTAAACCTAATGAACCAACTTCTGCTAGCTTCAAACTCTTCTTCTGCAGCATCCTCACTTCTCTGAGCCTTTATAGAATCGAAGAGTGTTAGCGCTTTGATCTATATTAGGCTTCGGCTTAATGGTATGTTGTGGCTGATTTGATCTTTTATTCAGACCATTAAAACTTTCTCGATGTCAGCAATAAGCCTGTTTTGCTTTCTTATCATTTATGTGTTCACTGGAGTAGCAATTTTAATTTCCTTTGTTAACTTTTATTTTGCATTCACAACTGGGGTAATTGTCACAAGAGGCCTAGCTTTCGGCCTGTCTTGGCTTCCAAAATGCCTTCCTTACTAAGCTTATCAATTTCTAGTTTTTGATTTAAAATGAGGGCTGTGAGACTCTTCCTTTCACTGAAGACTTAGAGGTTATTGTATGGTTATTAATTGGCCCAATTTTGCTATTGTTGTGCCTCGAGGAATAGGGAAGTACAAGGAAAGGGAGAGAGATGGGGAAGGGCCAGTTGGTGGAGTGGTCAGAACACACACACAACAATTAGTAAGTCTCATATGGGTGTGGTTTATGGCACCCCAAAGCAATTACCATAGTAACATCAATGATCACTCATCACAGATCATCATAACAGATATAAAAATGAAAAAATTTTGAAATATTGTGAGAATTATCAAAATGTGACATAGAGACACAAAGTGAGCAAATGCTTTTGAAAAATATGGAGCCCATAGACTTGGCAGTTGCAGGGTTTTCATAAACCTATAAACTGTATAAAATGCAGTGTCTGTGAAGCACACTAAAGCAAAAGACAGTAAAAATGGTATGCTTGTATTCTCCCCACATCATTCTGCTCTGCTTCCCTGTATAGGCCAGGTATGTTCCCGCCTTAGGGCCTTTTGTAGCAGTACCCTCTGCCTGGAATTGTTCTTCTCCAGACAGTAGCTTGACTCTTCCCTCATCTTCTTCATGTTTTGGTTCTCATTCATAGTTAGAATTACCCTGAACACCATAGTTAAAATTGCAACCTGCCTCTCTGTTTCCACACTTACATTTCTGATACTCTTTATCCTGTTTCACTCATTATTGTACCAGAGTTATCATATTTTAACATACCATATAACTTATTTATGTTTACCATGTCTTTTTCCTAAAAATCAAGAGTGGGATTTTTATGATTATTGCTGTATTTACGGCATCTGGAATCACGCTCAACACATAGTAATCAATAGTTACATTAATTAACTATGTTAAATGCTTTTTAATAATAAAAGGACATACAATATAATTAAACAGTCCTTTATTATACAAAACTATTTCATATATATATATATATATATATATATTCATCCTGAACCTGATATTTTAGTATTAAAAAAATCGACCTGCTCAGACTTAAGAGACTTGTAAGAACTTTTGTTTATCTTGGAGATAGAGACACTACTATACGTATTAAAAATCTTTCTTCTATTGCCATTTGTTATAAATATTATGTATTTCCTACTTTAGTTATCTTTTCTGATAACAGGAAAGGTTAAAGTTTAGGTTTTAATAATATCCAATATGCTTATGAACAAAAATGTAAAAAATGTTCTCTTCACTTCCACTGGTCAGATACACTTAGTCATGATTCTGTCACACGATGGCTCTTCTCGCCTGTAAATACGCTTACCTTTTCTCACCCAGGGCAGCCCTTCCTTGTAATACCTTATTAACATTTAAAATGGCTGATTTAAGACAGGAGATAAACTGTTAAGGAAGGGAGTTGCAACACTGGAAATAATAGAATGCAAACTCTCACTTTGTTTTCACTAACGTGTAGAGAAGACTGATTATATTTGAAGAAAGGTAGTAAATAATTGCTGGAAGGAAAAGTAACAAAAAAAAAAATCAATTCTAGCTGTCTCTAAGAAGGAAAGTAAATCTGTAAAACAAATGTTCATTCAGGGTTCCTAACCCTAAGAGAGCGTATGAAGGGAGTCACAGTCTGTTAATTCCAGAGGTACCAATTCTACAGAGTGGAAAATTCAGGAATACCATATTATTTAGAACTTATCGAAATAATTTGCAGAGCAAACAGTGAAAATGTTTGCTTGCTTTGGACTATTCATCTCAAAGGAGCCTTGGAGGTGCAATACTACAAATCCACAAAATCTCAAAGGCAAGGCTAAAGGCAGAAAAAGAGAAGGGTTTTGGTTGACACAAGCTGATAGTAACTACATGATATTCTCACTTCCTCTTTCTCAAAGCCCTAACTTGAAAATCAATAGAGGAGATGCCACCAAGCTCACTAGACGATTAGTCAAGATAAAATGCAAGGAAGCAGAGTTGGCTGGACTGATTCAGGCTAGAGAAGATGACCGGATTTCTGCGATGGATAGTAACTATTTTAAGGATTATTAAAAGAAGGATGACAACTACCTATTTTTTTTTTTTTGAAAAGAAACAGATTTAAGCTAAGGACAAAGTAGAAAAGTTAGCAAGAGAGATGTCCTTTCTTTTGGAGATCAGGAAGTCCTCAGATGTTATGATTTAATGTCCAGATGGGTGTATCTCTTTCCCCAAAAAGTTACTTGAACAGTTTTCCCATGTTCCTGTGCTTGAGGATGAACTCGTGAGGAGGATGAATGCTTAAGCACTTTTGATTCAATACAGGCATTTGTGTTCCACATCACTCCTATCTCTCGCTTCTCTGTCTCCTTCATTTCTTGCAATAAGTGCTAATATTGCTTTGTGAAGTTCTACTTTCCAGCCTCTTCATTCCAATATTAAGAAACATATTCACCAAGTATTGCTCATGTGCCTAGACAATAAGGATACATATTGAGATGGGTGAAACAGACAAGACTCTGTCACCGTGGGACTTATAATGGGAGAAGATGACAAGGGAAAGGGAATATACAACATAATTCAATACATCAAGTAGTAGTATGATGAACAGGGTGCTGTGGTGGGCAGTGATGTGTGTGTGTGTTGCATGGGGTGAGGTCGAGTTCTGATAGGGAGTCAGAAAAGGCCCCTCTGAGGAAGTGACTGTGAACTGAGACCTAAGAAATCATTTCTGTAAAGAGACAGGAGAAGGCAGAAGAAAGAGCACGCTCAAAGGCCTGGAGCTAATCTGTTAGTCTGCAGTGCCAGGCCTCCTCAACATCAGTGTATTCAATTTGACTTTTAAAAAAACCCACATGTATCCTCTGATAAAATGGATATATAAAAACTTCAGCATTTTCCCCAAAAGACAAGCAGTCACCCCAAACAAAAATTGAGATTGACTTGTAAGAATTAATATTTTATGAAGTCAAACGTTCAGGGATAGTTGCTAATCATATTACATGAGGTCTCACAAGCAGGACTCACTGGAGCAGAGATTTGAAGTTTCACTTTCCATTCTGACTTGAACGGAGGGGGATAACTGAATGCAATAGGAGACATTTCCATTGATGGATAAGAATCATCACTCTGAAACAAGGCTGCCTGCATCTGGATTCCGGCTCTACCACTTTCCAGGTCAATGGTTGTGAACAAGTTACTTAAAACTGCTCTGAGCTTTGATGTCATCATCTGTAAAGCATGGATAATATGGATAATACTTCAGAGAGTTGTTGTAATAATTAAATATGTTTAATTTGTAAAGCACAAAGAACAGTACCTGACACATAGCAACTATTAAATAAGTGTTAAGTAACAATAAAATAAAACAATTATTTATTATGAATAACCTGAGATAAATGTTGATGCAAACTGTTACATGTCTTTATAATGCTTGCTGAAGGAGACTTATTTGGCACATTATGGATTAAGACCACATTACTGCAAATCTATAATTATGTATGAGTTTAATAAAAGTTTTCCTTTATATTCCCCATAAAGGGTATAGTAAGTAAATTATTAATGTAAAGAAGTATGTTGTGTATGTTAAAGTTTCTTAAGGGAGGTACTAATTACTAACTAGTATTATATTCTCATGTAATGTATTTGACCACATTCTATAACATTTTATGTCATAATAAGTTACACCTAAAAGTGTCATTATAAGTATATTTAAAATATACATATAATTTGTATGTCTCAATCTAACTTTGTGTATTCACTTCTCATTATTATACATATAACTTATGTTAAAAAAAAAAGAAGACAAGATATCTTGGGTTAGGCAATTTCCAATGCAGTGTGTTTTCTAAGTTAAAAGCAGACTCTCAGTTTTCTTTTTTCTTCCACTCCAATTCTAAATACAACACAAAGATCATAGAATTTTTTAAGTGTTGAGAAGTACTACACCTAACATATGTTTCACGAAACTCTCAGACGTCATATCTTCATGTGTATTAGTCCATTCTTGCACTACTGTAAAGACATACCTGAGACTGGGTAATTTATAAAGGAAAGAGGTTTAATGAATTGGCTCATGGTTCTGTAGGCTGTACAGGAAGCATAGCAGCTTCTGCTTCTAGAGAGGCCTCAGGGAACTTACTCACGGCAGAAGGCAAAGCAGGAGCACGTCTTACATGGCAGAAGCAACAAGGGGCAGGGGGTGGGGGAGCTGCTACACACTTGGAAACAACCAGATCTCAGGATAACTCTTTCACTATTGCCATGACAATGCCAAGGAGGTGGTGTTAAACCATTAGAAACCACTCCCACCAGGCCCCACCTCCAACATTGGGGATTACAATTCAACATAAAATTTGGGCGGGGACACAGATCCAAACAATATCACCATGCCTGACATTCTTGCCGTAGTATCAGTGCCAGGAATCACGGAGCATCTAAACATCTCGTCCTGCACCTCATCCTGCAAGAAGACAGTTCTGCTTAATATTGTGAATAACTAATTTTCAGACGTTTGTGTAATTATGTTTCTTCCTCTCTTTCTTACATGATCTCTACACAAAGCAACATTGTGAGGATTCAGCAAGTCTAGAATTATAACAACACCTAATATTTATTTTTTAAATAAAGGATGGGATGTCTACTAATTTCAAGTCAACACCAAACTGTGTATGTCAACCTTGCTCATGTGTCCTATGTACTATTGTAGTGAGACTATTGTCCCTGTTTGTGAATCCTATTGTGATTATAGTTCAGTCTTTCACGTTGTATCAAATCTCTCACCATGTGCGGGCCTTCGGGGATGGTGGCATGTGTCACTGTACAAGTGTTTGCAACTTTTCAAACAAGCTTGTTAACACTGAGTCATCTGCCTACTTAAAACCCTGAAAATATATTTGGGTTTTATTTCCTGATTCCTGGTAAATTAAAATTTAAAAAGAGGACCCGGCTGTCAATCAACTGTAATTAAATACACCACGATATATCACATGCAAAGGACCCCTTGTGCTAATGTGGACCATGGATATCCACACTGTGGACTGAGGAATTTGTCATGTAAGAGAATAGCCAGTGGTATAATCTGGAAGGAACAAATGCTTTGGCTTTGATTTTCATCCGATTATCTTTCCCATACACCTTGTAAGGGCTGGTGGACCTGGAACCAATTTAGTGCATGGCCTCCTCAAAGGCTGCCTAGTTCCTGTCATAAATTTTGCACAGCTTTTTTGCTTTCAGTGCCAGCCACTTAATTCTAACACCATTTAACCATTCCAAAATAGCTATTGTGTCTTTATTACATAACAGGCACTTGGCACGGCACAGGGGAACATGTTGATGAGCAAGACAAGGTTCCTGCATTCAACATCTTCCATGGATAAGCAGTAATGGTATGTATGTAAATAGTCTTATTCAAAGCATAATGCAGTGACTACTAAGTTATTATGAGTATTCTAAGAATACTAAAAGCAGAGACAAGCAACAGTTTTAAAGCAAGGTCAGAGAGGATAGGGGAGTGAGAAGTCGGCATCAAGACGGCACTTTCTGAAGTTATCAAGCTAAATGATCCTAAAAGTCTCTTTCAAACTCTGTTTCTATGAAAATTCTCATCTCATTTGTTAACTGTAATCACTGCTGACCTCCCATGCAGTAGCGCTCCATATACTTGAAACCTGGTATTAAGACCCTAGGAGAAGAGTAGACCTTTTACCAATAATTGAGAAAGAATAGAGTGTAATGTCTTTGGAGCAAGTATTCAGCACTTAGCCTTTGTCTCATTAAGCCTCAACTAGGTTGGAAGAAAGAGGGAAGAGAAAAATAATAAGGAATTTCAAGCTGATAAGCTTTGGGGAAGTCAGGGTAAAATAGGTAATATGGGAGCCAAAACCAATGGATATCACATGCTTTACGAAGACAGTAGTGCTCTTCACTAATGGAAGAATGACAGCGAGAGAAGAGGTAAGGCATGGATCCTGAAGGATATCACAGGAAAGTGGAGAATGGAGCACATGTAACTCCAAAGGAATTGACAAACAGGCATTTATGTGAATCACTAGGAAGTATGCTTAATATGTTCCCACACTTTGACAAGGCATTTTACCTGGTTGTTTCCAAAACAGATTCCATCATATCTTAAGTGATCCAACTGGCTTGTGGTTCAGCATCTTCAAATCATTGATAGTTATAATCCACACACGTTATCATACTAATTTATGATAAGATGCTTTCAATGTGATAAAAAGAAAATGTCACTCAGTAATTTATTTCAGATATAGTACTTACTCATGCATAGGCTTGATTTGCTCTGCTTATCACCTATAGAGAATTTACACTGACATGTTCCTGTTTGCTTCATGGCTTGCCTCATCCTCTGGATTTTTACTGACATCACCCCTCATTTGCACTCTGTTCACCTAGCTCATAGTCATCATTCATTCAGGTCTTACATTCTATGTTAAATCCTCTAATCAGCCTTTCTAGGCCTTCAAGTGTAGGTCAGGCACATCTTTAATCAGCTATCCTAACACTTTGTAATTTTCTTTTATGTCACATGAAAATTGAAGTTGTAAAATCACATGTATGATCACTTAATGTCTGTTTCCTTCACATCTTTCTCAATTAGATCATAAGTTCCATGAAGGCAAGGGCCACTATGCTCTCAGGCTTTATCAGAAAGACTGACACATGATAGGTACTAATTCAATCTTTGTTGAGTAAATAAAACTTTCAAATTTAATGGAATTATCAGACCAAAAATGTATGGATATATATGAGGTTCCTGACATACAATTGCTGGTTTGATTTCACAATAGATTATATAATTAAACATATTGAATAGGGGTGCTTATTTTACCATGTGCTCTCAGAATTATTACATTTTTAAGTAGAATTTATCATTCTCATTATTTAAGTCTAGGAATATTTAGAATATTTTTATTTAGAAAAAATCTTTTTATGGTATGATTAAAATGCATCTTTGGTATTTTGACATAAGCATGATCATAGCAACATTATTCAAATTGGCCAAATTTCACTGTCATCAATGCTGGGTGTTTCTGGTCACTTTGGTGAAGCTGGCACTAATCTTCTAAAAGCATTGTGTGCATATTTGGTTTAACTGAGATTATTGTGTTGAACATATGCTCTAGCTCATTAAATTTTCTTTGTTCTTAAGAATCAAACTAAATGTTACTTTTGTCTCCCCTCTTTTACAACTTTTGAAATATTATGTGATAGAAAAAAATTAGATTCCTATCTCAGACTATAAATTAACATTGATTCTATATAAAATAGAAAGTTAAAGTTAAGAAAAGAAAAACTAAAGAAATACAAAAATTAACAATAATTTTTCTAAGTGTTCATACTACTTCAATACATTCCAGAATATCATCACAGTATACATTTCAAGTCATTTATAAAGTAGGAACTTATAATCTCCCTCAATAGAGGGAAATACTTATATATGATTGGCAAATAGTTAATTTCTCTATTATACAAATCCACTTAAAAGATTAATTAGCAATAACACAAGAGGAAAAAAGACAAGGAATGTGGGAATAATTTCACAAATATCTAAATTAAATGGCTTAAATATGAAACCATGCATAATTCACTAGTAATTCAATGAATGCAGATTTAAAAAATGAAGTAATATTTTTGAATATAGTCAAAAAGAAATGGAAATAGATGCCCACACCAAAATCTGTGATCATGTATTCATTATTTTGCTATTATTTATAATGTCCAAAAAGTACAAGCAATCTAATGTTTATATCAACTAATGAATGGATACATAAAACATAATGCATCCATGCAAAGAATATTATTTGTCAATAAAAACAAATTAATTAATTATACATACTACGACATGAATGATTCCTGAAATTACTGTGTTAAGAAAGGAGCCAGTCACAAAAACCCACATATTGTATGATCCTATTTATATTCAGTATCCCTTATAGGAAAATCTGTAGAGACAGAAATAGATTTATTTTTATAAAAAACCAACTTTTATTGTAGTTAATGGGTTCATGTACAGGTTTTTTATATATAACCTATATATAACCTATAGGTAACAATATGTGGTAAACATATGTTATGGGAGTTTGTTGGACAGATTATTTCATCACCTAGTTATTAAGCCTAGTACCCAATAGTTATTTTTTCTGCTCCTCTCCCTCTTCCTACTATCCACCCTAAGGTAGGCACCAGTATCCAGTGTTTCCCGTTTTGTGTCCATCTGTTCTCATAATTTAGCTCACCCTTATAAGTGAGAACATGCAGTATTTGGTTTCCTGATCCTGCATTAGTTTGCTAAGGATAATGGCCTCCAGTTCAATCCATGCTCCTGCAAAAGACATAATCTCATTCTTTTTTATGGCTGTGTAGTATTCTATGATGTATATGTACCACATTTCGTTTATCCAATCTGTCATTGATGTGCATTTAGGTTGATTCCATGACTTTTTTATTGTGAATAGTGTTGCTGTGAACATATGCATACATGTGTCTTTATAATATAATGATCTGTATTTCTTTGAGTAATATACCCAGTATTGGGCTTACTGGGTGGAACTGTAGTTCTGTTTTTAGCCCTCTGAGGAATCCACCCACTGCTTTCCACAGTGGTTGGACTAATTTATTTCCCCACAAACGTTGTGCAAGTGTTCTCTTTTCTATGCAACCTTGCCAACATCTGTTATTTTTTGACTTTTTAATAATAGTCATTCTGACTAGTGTGAGATGGTATTTCATTGTGGCTTTGATTTACGTTTCTCTAATGATCAGTGATGTTGAGCTTTTTTTCATATGCTTGTTGGCTACATGCATGTCTTCTTTTGAAAAGTGTCTGTTCATGCCCTTTGCCCACTTTTTAATGGGGTGGTTTGTTTCTTTCTTGTAAATTTGCTTAAGTTGTTTATAAAGGCTGAATATTAGTCCTTTGTCAGTCGCATAGTTTGCAAAAATTTTCTCCCATTCTGTAGGTTGTCTGTTTGCTCTGTTGATAGTTTCTTTTGCTGTGTAGAAGTTATTTAGTTTAATTAGATCTCATTTGTCCATTTTTGCATTTGCGGAATTACTTTTGGCATCTTCATGATGAAATCTTTGCCAGTTCCTATGTTCAGAATGGTATTGCCTGAGTTGCCATCCATGGTTTTCATAGTTTGGGTTTTACATTTAAGTATTTGATTCATCCTGGGTTGGTTTTTGTGTATGGTGTAAGGAAGGGGTCCAGCTTCAATCTTTTGCATATAACTAACCAGTTATCCCAGCACCGTTTACTGAATAGGGAGTCATTTATCCCATTTTTGTTTGTTTGTTTGTTTTGCCAGCCTTATTGAAGAGCAGATGGTTGTAGGTGTGCAACATTATAGATTGAGCTATTTTGTTTTATTGGTCTGTGTGTTTGTTTTTGTATAAGTACCATGCTGTTTGGTTACTGTAGCCCTGTAGTATGGCTTGAATTTGGGTAGTATGATGGCTCCTGCTTTGTTCATTTTGCTTAGAATTGCCTTGGCTATTTGAGCTCTATTTTGATTCCATGTGAGTTTTAAAATAGTTTATTCTATTTCTTTGTAGAATGTCATTGGTAGTTTGGTAGGAATAGCATTGAATACATAAATTGGGGCAGTACAGACATTTTGATAATATTGATTGTTCCTGTCCATGTGGATAGAATGATTTTCATTTATTTGTGTCATCTCTGATTTCTTTGAGAAATGTTTTGTAATTGTCATTACAGAGATGTTTCACCTCCCTGGTTACCTGTATTCCTAGGTATTTTATTCTTTTTGTGGCAATTATAAATGTGATTGCCTTCCTGATTTGTCTCTCAGCTTGGCTCTTGTTGATTTACAGGAATGCTAGTGACTTTTGTAAAGTGATTTTCTATCTGGAAACTTTGCTGAAGTTGCTTATAAGCTGAAAGGGCTTTTGGGCCAAGACTATAGGGTTTTCTAGATACCGAATAATTTCATCTGCAGGTAGGGATGTTTTGACTGTCTTTCTTACTATATGGATACCTTTTATTTCTTTCTCTTGATGATTGCTCTGGCCAGAACTCCCATTACTATGTTGAATAGGAGTGCTGAGAAAGGGCATCCTCGTCTTGTGCTGGTTTTCAAGGGGAATGTTTCTAGTTCTTGCCCACTTAGCATAATGTTGGCCGTGAGTTTGTCATAGATGGCTCTTACTATTTTAAGATATCTGCCTCCAATAACTAGTTTGTTGTGATTTTTTTTTAACATAAAGGGATGTTGAATTTTACTAAAAGCCTTTTCTGCATCTATTGAGGTAATCATGTGCTTTCTGTCTTTAGTTCTGTTTATGTGCTGAATCATGTTTATTGTTTTGTATATGTTGAACCAACCTTGCATCCGAAGGATAAAGCCTACTTGGTGATGGTGGATTAGCTCTTTGATGTGCTGCTGGATTTGGTTTGCTAGTATTTTGTTGAGAATTTTTGCATTAATGTACATCAAGGATATTGGCCCAAATTTTTCTTTTTGTGTTGTGTTTCTGCCATATTTTGGCATCAGGATGATGCTGGCATCATAGAATGAGTTGGGGTGGAGTCTCTTCTCCTCGTTTTTTAGAATAGTTCAAGCTAGAAAGCTACTAGCTTTTCTTTGTACATCTGTTAGAATCGGGTCTGAATCTGTCTGGTCTTGGGCTTTTTATGATTGGTAGGGTATTTATTACTGATTAAAATTTTTAACTCATTGTTGGTCTGTTCAGAGATTCAATTTCTTCCTAGTCAAGTCTTTGTAGGGTGTATGTGTCCAGAAATTTATCCATTTCTACTAGATTTTCTAGTTTCTTTGTATAGAGATATTCATAGTAGTGTTTGATACAACACAATGATAGGATCAAATCCACACATATCAACACTAACCTTGAATGTAAATGGGATAAATTCCCCACTTAAAAGGCATCAAGTTTCCAAACAATTTTACAAGAAAAAAACAAACTACCTCCATCAGAAAGTGGGCAAAGGATATGAATAGACACTTCTCAAAAGAAGACATCTATGCAGCCAGCAGACACACGAAAAAATGCTTATCATCACTGGTCATTAGAGAAGTGCAAATCAAAACCACAATGAGATACCATCTCACGCCAGTTAGAATGGCAATCATTAAAAAGTCAGGAAACAACAGATGCTGGAGAGGATGTGGAGAAATAGGAACACTTTTACACTGTTGGTGGGAGTGTAAATTAGTTCAACCATTGTGGAAGACAGTGTGATGATTCCTCAAGGATCTAGAACTAGAATTACCATTTGACCCAAGAATCCCATTACTGGGTATATACCCAAAGAATTATAAATCATTCTACTATAAAGACACATGCACACGTATGTTTATTGCGGCACTATTCACAATAGCAAAGACTTGGAATCAACCCAAATGTCCATCAGTGACAGACTGGATTACGATAACGTGGCACATATACACCATGGAATACTATGTAGCCATAAAAAAGGATGAGTTCGTGTCCTTTGTAGGGACATGGATGCAGCTGGAAACCATCATTCTCAGCAAACTATCACAAAAACAGAAAACCAAACACCGCATGTTCCCACTCATAGGTGGGAATTGAACAATGAGATCACTTGGACATGGGAAGGGGAACATCATACACTGCAGCCTATTATGGGGGGGGGGAGGGATGGCACTGGGAGTTATACCTGATGTAAATGACGAGTTGATGGGTGCTGACGAGTTGATGGGTGCAGTACACCAACATGGCACATGTATACATATGTAACAAACCTGCACATTGTGCACATGTACCCTAGAACTTAAAGTATAATAAAAAATAAAAAATAAAAAAATAAATAAAATTCTTGTAGTGTGTTTTTCAGCTTTATCATGTGGGTTACATTCTTTTCTATACTGGCTATTTTGTTTGTCAGCTCCTGTATCGTTTTATTGTAATGCTTAGCTTCCTTAAATTGGGTTTTATTGTTATCCCGAATCTTGGTGGTCTTTATTCCTATCCATATTCTGAATTCTATTTCTGTCATTTCAGCCATATCAGCCTGGTTAAGAACCCTTGCTGGGTAACTAGTGCAATCATCTGGAAGAAAAACAACGCTCTGGCTTTTCGGTTACGGTTCTTGCAGAGGCACTTTCACATCTTTGTGGGCTGATGTTCCTTCAGTCTTTGAGGTTGCTGTCCTTTGAATAGGTTTTTTGCTCTTATCCTATTTGATGAACTTGGGAAGTTTGATTGTAGTATATGTTGGGTTCAGTTGACTGGCTTCATCTCTGGAAGATTTTAGTGGGCCAAGGCTTAGCTCACAACTCCTGGGCTGTGTGCTATAACTCTAGGGAACTGGTATTGAACCCCAGCTTTGTTCTCTGGCTTCTCGAGGTTAGGAACCTGCTATGCTGGAGGGACCAATGTGCTCCTGAATCACTGGTCACAACATTTCAATGGGTGGTGTCAGCTAAGGCACTTCATAAAGCAGTGGTACCAAGATTCATCCTCATTTATATTTGCCAGCAGCAATGGCAGTGGCAGCATGACAGGGTGCACAGCAGGTGATAGCAGGTACCATGGTACCGGCCTCCATGCGGACATTTGCAGCAGTGGTGGTGGCAGCACAGCTGGAGGAGCGCAGGAAGGCCCCTTGCGGTGACTGTGCATGCCTTCCTGCCAGTGGTGAGGATTAACATGGGGGCATGTTGGTAGGCACAACATCAGACATGTGTGTGCTGTCTATGCATATTCATATAGGCAGTGGCAGCCACTCAGGGTGAGGGTTGGTTTGCTATTCTCCATGAATAATTTCACTCTGGAGGCAGTGTTGATACAGGGGCAGGGCACTGGCGGGGGTGGGGTGGGGTGGGGGTGGCCTCACAGGCTCTATGCCAGCTAGTGCTCCCAAGACAATGGACAGAAATAAATTTCTTATTAGTAACTTTTTAGGACTGGGGTGGGGTGTGGATGTTAAGAGGAAATTGGATGTAGAGAGACGAATCTTAAAGGGTATGGGGTTTCTATTGGGTTAATCAAAATCTTTTGAAATTGATTGTGGTGAGGGTTGCACAACTACGTAAATATACAAGAAAAATTAAAGTGAATAATGTATATGGGCAAAATTTACTTTATATTAATTATAACTAAATAAAGGCCTTATGAAAGATAAACAATATAAAATTAAAAAAAAACTATCTAAAGGCAGGAAGGAAAACAAAGCCACTAGACTAAGGCTACCATGTGGAATGAAACTTAACATTTACATTTTGATAGCATCTCATTTCTAGTATTTTAAAACATGGAAATATTTAGGTATTTATTAATTCACTCGGTCAACCAACAAATATACTTTGAAGGCCAACATGGGCCCATGTGTTAGTCGGAGAGCCAAACATTAGCTTAAGTAAAAAAATCAAAATTATAAATATGGTAGGAGCTATAATAAAGCACGATGCTATTAGAGCATGATCCCTTGTTATAGATGCTGCGGATAGATCAAAATAGGTAAAAAAAACCTGTGCCATTGTGAGATTACAACCTAGTAGGGAAACAGAGAATGTAAAAAATAAATTAATGCCATACGTAGTAGGTATGATGCTTATATTTTTATTTCGCAAAACAAAGGGGGAGTAAAGGATACGGTTCTTCATTTAAAATGGGATGCTTAGAGAAAGCTTTACTGAGGAACAAGGATCTACAGAACATGAAGCAGCTAGCCATGATGTCTATGCTTCAGCATTCAAGCAGAAGAAAGGGTTTGCAAAACCCCTGAGAAGGCAGCATGCCTGACCAATTAGGAAATCCTCTCAGAAGCCAGTGTAGCTGAAGGAGGGAGCTTACAGCAAGATTATAATAAAAGTTTGAGGTCAGACAGCTAACAGTTTAAGGGGGGCAGATATTGTGGAGTCTCTAGACTACTGTAGTAATTTAATTTTGCTCTGAATGAGAAGGGAAGCCATTGGATCATTGGACAGTTTTCAGCAGAGAGCCATGACTTATTTTAGGATCACTCTGGCTGCTGTGTTGACAATATTCTGAGCCTGGGAATGCAGGGAAAAAAAAATAGAAAAACAAAAACCAAAAAACAGGCAGCCCTGTTAGGAGATGATTGGAGTAATCCAGGATGGAGATGATGGTGACTTTTACTCGAGTGATAGCACTTGGCAGTTCAGGTAGACTAAGTAATACGGTTTGAAGATGGAGCCAACAGCATTTGCTATATTGTGATACCAAGGAGGCAAGAATGAATTTAAGTTTTTGGCTTAAGCATCTAGAAGGATGAGATGGCATTTACAGATACAGACATGTCTGTGGTTATATTTCATTGGAAAAGCAAGAGTTTGGGTTTGGACATGTTGATTTTGAATTGGTTATTATACATCCAAGTGGTGAGGTGTAACTGAAGGCAATAAAATATATAATTCTGGAGTACAGAAGAAGGTCCAAGCTGAGTACATAAATTTGGGAGTTCTCAGTGTAGATACGATATTTAAATCCGTGTGATGCAACAGTTTCATCAACAGTGGTAAGAGAAAGTTTTGAGGACGGAACCTTATGGTTAATAAATCAGCAAACTAAGGAGGAATGGCTAAGGAGAATGAGGAGTAGTTATAGAATATTCACAAGTGCATTTGATCTAATCAAGGTATATGTGAACATTTAATTCCATTATTTCTTGCTATGTTTAGAGTAGTGAAAAATAAGAAAAAATCGCAACGTCCAACAGCAATAAATCCTCATAGATTCATTTAATAGAATATAACACAATGATTTAAAGTGTAGAAAATGACATGTTTTTTTTTTATTGACAGGGTAAATGTTTATTGCATATTACTGAAAGGGCAAAAACCAGAAGAATGCAGGGCAATTAGACTACAGCCCATGTGGAGTGGTGTAGTTCTGAGGAAATTATGCAAAATCTCAAATGCTAGACTGAGTAGTTTAGGAAAGATCTCATTTAATACAACAGTTATTCAAGGTTGTTATTATTCTTCCTGTTTTCACAATGAGCCATCTGAGGCCCAGACATCTTTTAAGGTAACCTCACTAAATTTCCAGCGCAGTTTAATGGCTCAAGGATACACGCTTCCCTGTAACAAGTTTAGAGTGTTAAAAGTAAGAATGTGACCTCAGCTTGGTCTTACGGTTGATATGAACTTATCTCAATCCCTATATGACAGTTTTTGCAAATATCACCACACACAGATTGTTTGATCACAGGCCTCTATTGAAGTGAAGATTAACATCATTAGGATAAGTTCAATCATTATAGCAGGTGGACTTGACTCTGAATATCAGTTCTCAAACTGTAGAGATCTTGTAGAAGAGTAGGTTGGAATATGTTTCATCCTTAGGGGCTCTAGCTCATGTCAGTATAGAGAAAAAAACAGCTGATGAGTGTGGAGTCCTGAACAGAACCATCGTTTTCTCCTGGACAGCTCAGGGAGCTCTGAGATAACGGACTCTTGTCCTGTTGTCTTCCGTCAGACCTAGAAGAAAACAAAAGCTCCCTATCAGAATTCAAGCTCCACAAGGGTAGGAAAGTTCGCTATTTTGTTTATAGCTGAATCCCCTTTTCTAAAACAGTACCTACTGGTGTAACACAGTAAGCTCCTAATAAATATTTGGAAACACGACAGTCTCCTTGGGATCCTAAAAAAAAAAAAAGAAAAAGAAAAAGACAAAAGGCCAGGCAGCACTTGTCCTTCTAGGCCAGTATTTTTTGCCTCTGGCTGCAGATTAAAAACACCTGAAAATCATTTAAAATTAAAATCTTTTAAAATCAGAGCTGCCTGAGGAGCACTCGCCAAAGATTCCAATTTAGTTTAAATGGTATAGGTTACAGGTATCAGTGTTTTTAAAATCTCCCCAGGAGTTTGCAATGTGTACCCAGAATGAAGAACAGTTAGTTTCAGCAGTCACCACTCAGGCTGAGATGCCGACTTTAATTCTCAGCACTTGGACTTTCTGATGGTTTCTGGGATTAGAAGCTGTTGCCTCCTTGGCTGAGCTCTGGTTTCAGACCTATGTCGGATCCTGAGCATCTGTTGGGGCTTTTGGTCTCAGAAGCCCAGCTAAGACTCACCCTGGAGCCAGAAGAAAAGGAATCATTCTACTTCGGGGACTAAGGTGAGCAGATTTGAGGGGCTTTGAGGGTACAGTGGCCTGAACTTGCAACCAGTGAGGACCAGCAGGACAATAACGGCCATCCTCCTTTGGGAGAAGAGGAGGTATTCAGAGTCCAAAAACCCAGCAGGGCCTCACATCTTTTTTTTTATGTATTGATGGTGTCTTTGCTAGGGAAAGGAAAAATATTCATTATTTTCATACCACATAAATTATTACGAGTACAGGACTGGGTAACGCAACATCTAATCACAAATCTCTTCTCATACAAAAATGCTCCAGAATGTTAAACACATAATTTAAACTACAATTTAAAGGGATGTAGCGGGTTACATTTCTACTTTTCCATACCAAAGAAGATATATTATCTGATGAATGTAGAATAGGTTATGCAGCAAAACCTTCCAAAAGTCACTTCTGACATGGCAGTCCAATTCTCACACTTACTTCCCCAGAAGAATATCATAGGTTTAACCTACAGATAAACACATAGCACTTTATCTTACTGTTTTTACACTCCAGAATTGGATAGAAAACCCCTCTGGCATTTTTTTTTTCTTATAGATTATTCCTTTAAAGTGCCCTCACTGGAAGTGTTTCATGACAAGTAGTTTGTTGTGAAGTGACATATTTTCCCTTTGAAGTAAGGATATAATAGGAAAAATAACATGTATAAGACTTTGTGGGGATTTTCCTCATTGTAACAATAGATGAGTATTGAGAAGTAGAAAAATGGTTAAGGAATTATCCTTTTGAAACAAAAAGAGAATCAGGCCTCTATATTGAGGTGAGACAGACATGATTTTCTGCCCCATTGTGCATCTTAAAATACAGTTTTTGCAAATTGGACCTTCAGTCACTTCTTTACATCTGCAACATGAAATCCATAAGCTTGGTAATTCTGAACACAATTTAAGGCAATTGTAGCCGAAATGAGCTAATTAAATTTGCACAATAACATTGCCCTGGAAAGGCATCAGGCTGAGGCTGGTTATTTAATCAAAAAATGGAATAAGAATATGCCATTTACTTGAATTTCACTTGTACCATGCAATACATTATAGTGAATGGGAACAACTGTTTTTAATGATATTAATTTGGTCAGAAAGGATCAAATATTATTCGAATAAATATAAAAGAGAACTGCTAATCAGTAGCATGCTGTGTCTGAATGAAAAAATTTAAATGAGAAGTTGAGTAATTTGTGTCAGAAAGCACTAGTGACTGTCACTCTAGGCTACTTATGTAATTGGCATATGTCCCAGGAAAACCACAAGCTATTATTTTTAGGAGACCATGGCATCGCAAAGCATTAGTAAGGGCAAATGTGGAGCTGATATATCCCAAAGGAAAAGATTAATGCCCCCCCCTCCCCCAAGTAATAGCAGACTGATTAGGTTCATGTTATCACCTGGAAAGAGGTGCGCTATATTGATTTCAGTAGGGCTCTCAATAATGTTTCACAGGATTTTCTCATTAATAAAAATATATGATAATAACAAAACTACTTGGAATTAAAATGAGGAATAGGTTATTGGGGTTTTGAAGTTAATTTTGGTGGATATGCAATATGTTAATAGTAACCATGAGGAGAGGCTTTATATAGCGATCAGCATCCTTATTGCCCCTCACTATAAAGAACTTGAGGTGGTTGTGCTCAGCAGGTTTTAAGATAGCAGCAAGTTATTCAGAGATTTTAACACTCTAGAAGGCATAAATGCAATTTTAAATGATCATGATAAAGTTTTTAAAATGAGCCTACATAGAATAAAATTGGGTTAGGGTATGTACAAAGTGGCCTGCAAATGAAGTAAAAAAAGGATTTCAGGTTGGAACTGAATGCTCATCAAAAACATTTCTACTGTCAATCAACAGTCAATGTGACATTGAGAATAGCAGAAGGCAAACAATGACTAAGAAGAAATGCCCTGCCTTATTCTGAAGAGTCTGAGCATATTTAATTGATTAGGGTCACTGACTTTTGCAAAGGAGATAAGAACACTAGAGAAGGTCTAGAACAGAATAACATTAATTAAAAAAAATAGAAAATAGGTCTGATGAGACATGCTGAAAGATGTGTGATTTCAAAGATGAGATTGTTAAGGGAGGATGCAGTTAATATTTTTCAAATATATGATGAATATTTTATTATGGTGATTACTCAATTTCCATATTATCTGAATAATTTTACATTATTCATTTTTAAACTTAGGAGACACATTTTTTTGCTTTTTAGCATAGTTTGGTAATCGATGTTTAATAATGATTACCAGCTACTGTATGTTTGGAACTAAAAACAGAGAAATAGAACTTCTCATGTAAAATCAATTTCCTATACTCCATGATCCCTTTCCTTTTGTCCTCAAACATATTTGGTGCTTATCTTTAAAAAAAAAAAAAAAAAAAACCAGAAAAACCGTTACATGGCCCTCATTATTAATCATTTCCTTTTCAAAATCCTTTAGTACTTAGTAGCTAAACATTAAATGAATGCATTGCTTTGTCTTATTTTTCTGCCTCCCACAGATAATTTAATGCTTGATTATATCAAGATATAGCACTATTGTTCATAAGAGCCTCTTGTTCATTAATTTATTCAGCAAGACTTTATTTGCCTCTTAGAATGTGCCAAATATTGTGCTGCCACTGACAATACAAACAAAAACAAGACAAACACAGCCCCATATATAATCTTGGACAAGAGTGACACAGGCTCTTCACAGTCTAGTAGTTTCAATATGCAATACTCAAATATCACACAAATAAATATACAAGTGCAGTGTCTCAAAGTACTGTGAAGTTCTCTGAGACCATAAAACAGATTACCTAACCTAAGTCATTTTTTCTTTCTGTAGCATTTCTTAGGTTAACTAGATTGTGAGTTTTTAAAGGAAAATTTGCATAAGCTTGTTTTATAAACCATCATACTTCATCACAGTTACAAGTACATTGGTGTATAATAAATACTTATTGGTTTAATATTTTATGAAACTGATATGTTTGGTTATGACGCATCAAAATAAAAATTATGTGGTAGATAACCTTCAACCCGTGAACTCCATATTTGACATTATTGTTATTATTTTGTTATATAGAGAGAAAAACGGAGTCTCGCTCAGTCGCCCAGGCTGGAGTGCAGTGGTGCAATCTCAGCTCACTGCCAACATCTGCTGCCCATGTTCAAGCAATTCTCTTGCCTCAGCCTCCCAAGTAGGTGGAACTACAGGAACGTGCCACTATATCTGGCTAATTTTTTTGTATTTTTAGTAAAGGCAGGGTTTTGCCATGTTGGCCAGGCTGTTCTTGAACTTCTGACCTCAGATGCTACACCTGTCTCAGCCTCCCAAAGTGCTGGGATTACAGGCATGAGCCACTGTGCCCGGCCTTATTTTAACTATATATTAGTGCTTTGTAAATCTTTTTTGGAAGGCATCTGATTTCTACGTACTGTCGGAATTATATACAATAGCCAGTCTCTTAGTGAGCAAGCCTAGTGGGCCAGCTAACATATATATTCCTAACTAGTGTTGCTAGTGTTGCTGTTCTCATGCCATAATCCATATGATTAATCACTTTAATTGAGTAATGACAAGAAAAAACACATCCTTTCCTTGTGTAAAGTAGATGGCTGCCATTCCTGTGGAAAGGCCAATACCCGCAAGCTTTTTTGCAAATTCCAGTAACAGGTTATACTTTCATGGTCCTTTGACTCTGATTCCTGCTTCTACTTAATACTTGTCTTCTATTCTGAATTGTTCAACCTTTATCTCCATTGAAATGGACTCAAACATTAGCTCTCGGATATACTCTTCCAAATTAACCACTAACACAGAACTGTTGTATGCAGAACATTTAATGACTGTTGGCATATAATGAAGAAAGGGTTACATTGTTTCAACAAACAGGAAACAACTTGCTATTTCAAATTAGATGTTGTGATTATTAAAGGACTTTTTGGACATTCGGCCATGGGGTATTCCTGACAGATCACATTACTTCTGAGCTCTCCAATTTATTGGTTCTTTTCTCACCCCTTGATTCTTTTTCTCACAAAGTTGGAGAAGTCTATTAGGCTACTATAAAAAAAAAAGAACCACAAACTTAGTAACTTATGAAAAACAGAAATTTATTCCTCACAGTTCTGGAGGCTGGGAAGTCCAACAGCAATGGAGATTCAGCATCTGGTGAGGGTTCACTTGCTGGTTCATAGATAATGTGTTTTTGCTGTTTTCTCATGTGGCAGAAGAGGCAAGGCAACACTCTAGGCCTCTTTGTAAGAGCACAAATCCCATTCATGAGGGGTTCACCCTCATAACCTAATTACCTCCCAAAGGCCTTACCTCCTAATTCAATCTTACTGTTGATTAAGTTTCAACATATGGATTTTAGGGGAGCACACACATTCAGGCCATAGCAGCTATGAAATTCAGCTTTCTGATAATCCAAAAACCAAACTAAGTTCTTGGCCTACCTTCATGTATAAAATTTGTCAACACTCTTAGCTGAACAACAACGAAAAAGTGTCTTTAGTTTAGAGTCATTACTTTAACAGGATCTATCCTCCTTATTAGGAAGCAGTAATTTTAAGTAGTTTTTTTTTTTTTTTCTTCCTTCACATTTACAGTGGGGATAAGCGATGAAAGAAATTTCTGGGAGAAAGTCAAAATGCCAGTGCTAGAGAAGAAAGGCAAAAAGACTTTGAACAATGATGTTTCTTAACTTGTTTCCTATTTAATTTTTTGCTGCTGTACTGAATATTTGAGACTGGGTAGTTTATAAAGAAAATACATTTATTTCTTATAGTTCTGGAGGCTGTGAAGTCTGAGGTCAATGGCCCACATCTGGTGAAGGCCTGCTTGCTAGTGAGGACTCTCTGGAGAGTTCCAAATTGGCACATGGCATCATATGGTGAGGCGGTTTGAAAGAGGGAGACAAAGTGCCTTTCTATATCACACTCATTCTTGTGATAACTTGCTCACCCTTGTGATAACTCATTAATCCATGAATAGATTAATCCATTCAGGAGGGAAGAGCAAAGTTCTCATGACCCAATTACTTTTTAAAGTGCTCATCTCTTAATACTGTTACAATGGAAACTGAGTTTCAAGATGAGTTTGGGATGGGGCAAACATTTAAGCCTTAGATATCTTAAAAAGAAGGAATGATTTTTAAGGAATGAAATATCAAACTTGTTTTTGGCTCAGATTTGTCACATAATGTCTACAGTATATTCTATACAGAATAAAGAAAAAAGCAGTTGTGAAAATCTTTCATCAAATGTTCAGTTCAGTGTAGAAACTGACTTTAGTTTTGTATATACTAAATATTTTAGTCTGACGGAATCAGTTATATTTTTCATCTATTTGCTACTGCATTTTGTGGGGGATATTATGTCATACTGGAATTTATGTTTTGAGATTCAAAAATATCTCAGGATATATCCCTTAAGAATGCCAAGAAGTTATTGTAATATATCTTTTATCTTCAGGAAATTAGCTTGCAACTGGGATTTTATTCATTTACACTCATTTATTTACTATTTGCTATTTGCCAAGCATCATGATATAGTTAATGTATTTTACCAAAGTCAAAAAGTATTTACTACTTGCTGACTACATGATACTTACAAATTATTTCTCTTCTGTGTCCCGGTTTCTTCACTTTAAAAGCTTATGCTTTTAAAACAGACAGTGTCATGTTCATTGTCTGATTTATATACATATATATATATATATATATATATGCATACATTTAAAGTATTTCAAGCAGAGTTAATTACTGCCATTTATATAACTGTACAAACTGAAAGGGATTTTTGCATCGACACAAAAGAAAGAAAAGAAGAAACAACAGACCAAGTTTTACTAATTTTTTAAAAAATGTGTAAACTTTCATAATATATAAGCTCTTCAAATACTAAAGTCTTAGCAAATTTTACAAATGATATTTGAAAGCATCTAGAACTTCTAGTTATAAATTATAATAAGCTACAATAAACTATTTTAGTTATTGTAATTGCAATTTTTTCTTTTTAATATAAATGACACCATTAGATAGTAGACATTAATGAAGAAACAGCGATGTAGGGAGAAGTATATGAATTTACGATACAAACAAAAATCTTATAAAAATCATGGTGATTCACTGCCATTATGAACTTGTGATATAAACTTAGGCTTCATTTATTTCAGTTCCATTATCTGTGAAATGATAATGATACTTATAATGTTGCTGTGACGATTACATTAAGTTTCCTCATTGCTGATTAAATTTGAATAAGGTCAGTAGAATATCATATCAATGTTAATTTTCTGATTTTCTTTTTTAAATTTATGTATTAATTATTATTACTACAATAGTTTTTGGGAAACAGGTGGTGTTTGGTTACAACCAAATGTTATCTTCTAGAACTTTTATATTTTCAGGTCTTAGATTTAAGTCTTTGATCGATCTTGAGTTGATTTTTGTATAAGGTGAAAGATGAGGATCCACTTTCATTCTTCTGCTTGTGGCTTGCAAATTATCCCAGCACCATTTGTTGAATGTGTCCTTTCCTGACTTTATGTTTTTGTATACTTTGTCAAAGATCAGTGGGCTGTAAGTATTTAGTTTTATTTCATGGTTCTCTATTCTTTTCTATTGGTATACATACCTATTTTTATACCAGTACCATGTTGTTTTGGTAACTATAGCCTTATAGTATAATTTGAAGTCAGGTATGCGATGCCTCCAGATATGTTTGCTCCTTTTGCTTAATCTTCCTTTGGCTATGCAGGCTGTTTTTTAGTTCCATATGAATTTTAGGTTTGTTTTTTCTAGTTCTGATGAAGAATCATGATGGTATTTTGATGGGAATTGTATATAGAATTTATAGATTGATTTTGGCAGTATGATCCTTTACATGATATTGATTCTATCCATCCATGAGCCTGGGATGTGTTTCCATTTGTTTTTGTCATCTGTGATTTCTTTCAGCATTGTTTTGTAGTTTTCCTTGTAAAGATATTTCACCTCTTTGGTTAGGTATATTCCTAAGTATTTTTTTTATTTTTTATTTTTTATTTTTGCAGCTGTCCTAAAAGGGGTTGAGTTCTTGATTTGACTCTCAGCTTGACTGCTGTTGGTGTATAGCAGTGCTACTGGTTTGTGTATATTGATTTTGTCTTCTGAAACTTTACTGAATTCATTTATCAGATCTAGGAAATTTTTGGATGAAGTCTTTAGGGTTTTCTAGGTATACAAACATATCATTGGTAAACTACAACAGTTTGACTCATTCTTTACTGATTTGGATGCCCTTTATTTCTTTCTCTTGTCGGATTGCTCTGCCTAGGACTACCAGTACTATGTTGAAGAGAAGTGGTGAAAGTGGGCATCCTTGTCTTTTTCCAGTTTTCAGTATAATGTTGGCTGTGGGTTTGCCATAGATGGCTTTTATTACTTTAAGGGATGTCCCTTCTATGTTGATTTTGCTGAGGGTTTTAATCATAAGTTGATGCTGGATTTTGTCATGTTTTTTCTGCATCTATTGAAATGATCATATGATTTTTCTTTTTCTTCTGCTTATGTGGCATATCACATTTATTGACTTGCATAAGTTAAACCAACCCTGCATTCCTGGTATGAAACCCACTTGATCATGATTTATCATCTTTTTGATATGATGTTTGATTTGGTTAGCTAGAATTTGGTTGAGATTTTTGCATCTATGTTCATCAGGGATATTGGTCTGTAGTTTTCTTTTTTTGTGATGTCCTTTCCTGGTTTTGGTATTAGGGTGATATTGGCTTAATAGAATGACTTAAGGAAGATTCCCACTTCCTCTATCTTTTGGAATAGTTTCCGTAGTATTAATATCAATTATTCTATGAATGCCTGATAGAATTAAGCTGTAAATCCCTCTGTTCCTGGACTTTTTTTATTGGCAATTTTGTTTATATAACTGTTTCAATTGCACAGGACCTATAAAATAGTAACACAATTAAAAATAACCAAGGAGAGATCAGAATATAGCATAGGCATTAAATTATATTAGGGAATTATTATTAATTTTATCAGGTGATTTCATGGTGTTTGGTCATATAGGAAGATGTCTTTAATTTTAGGTATGTGTGCTGAAATATATAGGGCCTCAGTGTCACAAATAAATATGCAATTTATTTTAAAATGAATGAAAATCCATAGTATATATGTATTCATATAATGCACACAAACACTTATAGTGCAGATATAGCAAACTGATAGTAGTTGTCTAGGTGATGGGCATATGAATGTTTACTCTACTAGTCTTATAACATTTCTGTTGGTTTGGAGATTTTAATTACAAAATGGTAAAAAGTTTGTATACTTCCCTTCAATGTTCATTCTATTTTTATTCAATTACGCATATCTCACTGCCACAATATCTGGTTCCTACAGCTTGAGTGTAGTAACCAGAATATAAATGATTCCATTATTATACTCTCTGACCTACTGAATATCATCTACCACTTTGACTGATCCCTTGGTTATCTATTTATCAGGGCTTGATCAATTCAACCAAGTGAAATTTACACATGTTAGAGCAATTCCATTACAGATCATCTTGATAATTTTTATAATGTTCATATACCTGTACAGTACATGACCAGGTTATATGAATCTACTTTTTTTCTGGATTCTGTCTCTCCATTACTAGATTTAATCATATTTATTACCTTGAGGAGTTTCATAATGGAATTCCTTAGAAGACAGGTAGAAAAATTTTGAAGTCATTTCAACTTACATAAAGGATCTCTAGTGAAGGAATCTCCCATGATAAATCTGTTTCATTCAGAAAGTTCATCAATTCATTAGCCTAAATCTCTCTTACTTCTTCTCATTTTACTATTGATATAACAGAATAAAATAAGTTTTTTCTTCATTACAATTCAGCCTGTGTGGGAGAACTGTTATTAAACCCACTCTTCTCTTCTTTGATTAAAATTCCCCAACCTAGTAAGGCAGGCCAACATTCAAATTCAGGAAATATAGAGAATGCCACAAAGATACTCCTCGAGAAGAGCAACTCCAAGACACATAATTGTCAGATTCACCAAAGTTTCCCCAATGAAGGAAAAAATGTTAAGGACAGCCAGAGAGAAAGGTCGGGTTACACACAAAGGGAAGCCCATCAGGCTAACAGCAGATCTCTCCGCAGAAACTCTCCAAGCCAGAAGAGAGTGGGGGCCAATATTCAGCATTCTTAAAGAAAAGAATTTTCAACCTAGAATTTCATATCCAGCCAAACTAAGTTTCATAAGTGAAGGAGAAATAAAATCCTTTACAGACAAGCAAATGCTTAGAGATTTTGTCACCACCAGGCCTGCCCTACAAGAGATCCTGAAGGAAGCACTAAACACGGAAAGGAACAACAGGTACCAGCCATTGCAAAAACATGTCAAAATGTAAAGTCCATCGATGCTAGGAAGAAACTGCATCAACTAATGAGCAAAATAATCAGCTAATGTCACAATGACAGGAGCAAGTTCACACATAACAATATTAACCTTAAATGTAAATGGACTAAATGGTCCAATTAAAAGACACAGACTGGCAAATTGGATAAAGAGTCAAGACCCATCAGTTTTCTGTATTCAGGAGACCCATCTCACATGCAGAGACACACATAGGCTCAAAATAAAGGGATGGAGGAAGATCTACCAAGCAAATGGAAAACAAAAAAAAAAGCAGGGGTTGCAATCCTAGTCTCTGATAAAACAGACTTTAAACCATCAAAGATCAAAAGAATCTCATTTATTTAATCTTAGAAAAAAGCTAATAATTTCCAGATGTTTAATACATTTTATTGTGACTCTTTCTAGCTTCAGTGTGCTTTTCTTGGTCTTTTTTTCTCAATAAATTTAATATTTTTTGTATGTGTCAAAATAATCCTGAAGTCTAGTACTTTAGAAGAAAGTAACATCAGATAAAAATTTGGATCCAAACCCAGGTTCTCAACATCTCGAAAAATTAAATTCAATTACCTTTGCTAACCACCCACCAAATATTTTCTCCAAGTCTCCTATTTGTATAAATGTTCTCACCTTGAACGATGTTTAAATAGTATAGAAAAAATAGAATTGGAACAGAAAGCAGACATTTGAGCTGCATAATTGCCTTTTATACCTGCAATTTTTGGCATTGTGTAGAATGTCTTTGCCTCAGTTTTTACATCTGTGAAATACAGTGGTATTTTGAAGACAAATATGATTAAAATTACACAACAAAACATAATTTATGAAGATGGCTACCTAATATATGTATTAACCTACTTATGTACATTTTTAATGTCTTATGTGTTGGATTTGCTACTTTTTAAGCCTCAAATGGACATGTATGGAATTCTCTTTGACTTTTGCAGTCTGCTTGAAAAGAGTATTTAAAATGGATTATGCTAATGACATCTTTAAGGTATAAATGCAAAAGTGTTAATATCTAGTAGAGGATTAAAATTTGTTCATTTTTCTTTATACCCTTCAAAAAAGTCAGTTATCTTCTCCAACATAAGAAACTACATGGCAACTGCTCTATAATACATCTTGGCCTTCATGCATTTGAAAGACACCACAAACTTTTAGATACAGGAAATTTGTAGAGATAGCATGTATGTTTCAGGAACATTGTTAATTAGTTCATTTTTGTTACTGTGCCCAAACATATCTGCAAATCATCTCAGTCACTGCCAATCCAGTGATACACAGATATCAGCTGCAGTGATATAATTCATGATAATATAGCATGATAGACATAATGTAGACCTTATTATCAATTTCATTTCTCTAAGTGTCAAAATATATGATCATTCCCATGAAATAATTATTTGTAGCCTATTCATCCTAACAACAATTTTTTCTAACCCTTGCATCTTGTTAAAAATGCCTTTTTACCATATGTTTCCAGAATCCTTTGAGAAGATGTTTTTCATGTTCATTAAATTAAAATAATGTTGTCCTTATTAACTATTATTACAATTAAAACATTCTTAAATCAGTTTACATACTTGATCTAGTGAAAACGTATCCTTGTAATTTCCTTATCTTTTAATCAGAGCAGAAGCAGACCATAGTTCAACTAGTTAAGTTTTACATCTGGGAAAACAAAGTAGTGATGAATTTTCAGTCACCAAAATGTTAAAAATGGATATGACCTAATTATGAGAATATTTGTATCAAGTCTTAACTGCTTGAAGAAATACAGAAGGAAGTGGTGTATTTTAAACTTTTGAGCAGTAGAGAAAGGAAGGTTGCTTCTAAGATCGACTTCTAGAGAATAGATACCATTCAACTTCCCTTCTAGCTATTAGGAATTATATAACTCTAAGTTCATCAGAATTGGTTTCTGAGCACTAACCTGGCCCTAGACTTCCTTTGCTTTTGAGTCAGTCCTACCCATCCCCTGACCTTAATGAGACTTTAGATGACAACTTTAAGTTGAAGAGGAAGGGGTTAGAGTAGTCAAATGTCATCATTAAGCTAAGATCATAAAAAGATGGCAATGTATTTCAGGGTGTACGTGTTCCAATATATCTAAAACTAAGCAACACCTGGGCCATTTACAAAAACATTCATGTGGAAAATTTGAATATTCTAGAAGCCCATACTGTGCAAGTCTACACTAAAAGCTACAGATAATTGTCTTGACTTATCTTTGGCCTACACTCTGTCCCTCTCAGGATATATAAGTTGAGTGCTGATAGCCTGAGAAATGATGGGACATATTATGGGCAAAAGATTCAAGCGTATACATAAGTGCACTACAGAAAAGCAAAAAGGCAAGTTGCATTTCAGGGCTGTATAGAAATTGCTTTAGATCATGTGGTAGGCAGAATTCTAAGTTGGCCCCCAATTTTTCCTTCTCCCTGCTGTACACACATCTTATCCCAGTTATTCAAACACTGAATAGTTTAAGTCAGGGGATTCAATGTGTGAGACAGCACATGGCAAGGAACTGAAGGAAACATCTAGATGCTGAAAACAACTCCAGATCAACAGCCAGCAAGGAAATGGGGACCTTGGTCCTACAACCACAAATAGCTGGATTTTTCCAATAACATCAATGAGCTTGGAAGACGATTCATCCCCAAAACCTATTGATAAGGGTCTGGCTAAGGCAACACCTAAAGTATGAGATCTGTAGCAGAGGACCCATTAGAGCTCCCTTAGACTTGTGATCTACAGAATAGCGAAAAAATTAATTGATGTTGTTTAAAACATTAAGTTAGTCATAATTTGTTATACAGCAATAGAAAATTAACATACTAATATAAATTATTTTAGGATATATTCATGAAATATAGTATAACATAATTTTTTTTATTATTTCTTCAAGAATAGTAAGGGTTGTGATAGTGGTGATAGTTGTTGCCTTTGGTGTAGGTGTTCTGGTGTTGATATTGAGATGTTTTATTAGATGGTGACAGTATGTTTAGTTTTGCAAGAAATTGTCAAATGTCTTCCAAAGTGACTATGCCTATTTGCATTTCCACCATCTGGCCAATAAACTATAAGGAGTAGTGATGTGTGTGTTGCCCAAGGCATGTCTTTAAAGGGAGAGAACATTGTCCGTTCTTCTGCTGATTAAAAGATAAATGGCTAAATGAACCCATTTCAGATGTAAAATGAGGCCCACACCAAAGGGTTGGTGGAAGAGAAAGCTAAATGCTCTATAAAT